>NW_020439506.1:1476484-1484886 GCF_000699045.2 Agrilus planipennis | reverse complement strand
TTCTTGGATTGGAATTTATTTACTGCACAGTTTCTAAAACCGACACTTCAGGCGCTGGCGTTAACGTGCACATAGCGAATACCTAAGCGTCCTTTCGCTTCTGTTCTGTCTTCATTTCTTATCTGCCCTCATTCTCCAACCACAACCCATCCATTGTCATGTTTCCTAAAAGAAAGTTGTGGATGGACTTCCGCCCTATCCTCTGACTTTTTACAGGTGTCGATTGAAATAACCTCGAGAATAATGTTTATAGATTTCTTTTAGTTGCGTATATCACGGGATTTAAGTAGCTACACATTTATTTATTGTAAATTAAAAACAAACTTAATTCATCCTTTATGGTGATGGTTTTCTGTTTCTCTAGAATGCGAGAGTGTTGTTATTACCCACATTTCCTCTTTCCTGTGTCATTTCTTTAAACGCGAAATGAGACACAGCATCTCGTTCATTTAACTTTAACGCGTTTTCACGCACAAAGCAATGAGCCTTACGGTATCGTACGCTGGGGTCAATGTTGGTTCTGAACGAAGACAAGATACACGTTACTAAGTTATTTATAATCGGAGCAAAGAGGTAGATTCCATATGTATGTATATACGTATATGTTATATACGACCGTGTAAATATCTGTATGTATGTATGTATCTAAGCAAGTACTTACTTCTGATTCTACACATTATGGATGTGTACAAGCAACTGCACCTATGCATGTACTACATGTACAGTTTGTCTCAGATTTTTGGTTTTGTTTCTACTTGTTATGACAATTGAAGACAGGCGAAAGTTAATCTAATATTTAGATTTATAACGGAACCCCGATCCAAGGATTCTACGTGAAGATATTCACAGATGTTCGAGAACATTTTAGCGGAGGACCACGCCAGAATCATTCTAGTACATCCGCAAACCCATATACTTCCCAAATTGAAGAAATTTCGAACATTGATATTTTGCAAAACTGATTAAAATATGTATGTCCTAATATAGTGACAGAAAACACCCTGTCAGTCATACATAATGGTTCTCAAACATTTGAGAACAGTCTGACTGAACTCATCCGGTTTATTCTATAGGGTTGTTCGGAAAGTCATTTCGTTTTTTTTGTGGAAATGAAAGACAGTTTTCGTATAATAAACAAATACTTTATTAAATTATATATTGACCGTTCTGGTCCAACACCTTTTGCCATCTTTCTGGTAGTAGCATAATTCCACGCTCATAAAATTTTTGGTCTTTGCTGGCAAAAAACTGATCGAGGAGGTTTTTGACCTCCTCATTTGAGGTGAAGGTTTTACCGTCTAAAAAATTTTGGAGTGACCGGAACAAATAATAATCCGATGGTGCCAGGTCTGGAGAATATGGTGGGTGTAGCATTGTATCCCATTCAAGCTGTAAAAGCTTTTGGCGAGTGACCAAACTTGTGTGAGGTCTCGCGTTGTCTTGGTGAAACACTACACCTTTCCTGTTGATTAGTTCTGACCTTTTCTGTTGAAGTGCATCATTCAGTTTGTCCAGCTGATGACAGTAGACTTCCGAATTAATCGTTGTGTTATCCGGTAAAAGCTCAAAAAAAACGATTCCTTTAAAATCCCACCAAACAGACAGCATCACCCTTTTTTGGTGAATATCGGCTTTGGAAATGGTTTGAGCCGGTTCATCTTTTTTGCTCCATGACCTCTTGCGTTTGACGTTGTTGTATACAACCCATTGTTCGTCCCCAGTGATGATGCGCTTCAAAAACGGATCATTTTCGTGACGTTTGAGAAGCGAATCGCAGACGTCAAGCGGCGACACAGATTTCTCTCTGTGAGAACATGGGGAACCCATACATCGAGCTTCGAGGATAATCCCAGGCCTTTCAAGTGGTCATAAACTGTTGAATTTGATAAATTTAACCTCAATCCGATCTCACGTGTTGTTATTCGCCGGTTCACATCAACTAATGCCTTTATCGCGTCTTTATCAGCTTCAACCGGCCTTCCCGAACGTGGTGCATCTTCGACATCAAAATTGCCGGATCGAAATTTAGCGAACCAGTTCTGGCACTGGCGTACTGTCAACACACCTTCTCCATACACATCAGTCAATTTCTTTCTGGCTTGAACAGCATTTTTACCCTTTCTGTAGTAAAACAGTAAGATATGTCGAAAATGCTGCTTATCGCTCTCCATATTTAAAAGGGCACCAACCAAAAACTACTGCGTAGAATTAATTGGAATTTTTCACACACAAGCCTTGCTATATGAGCTCTCAAAGCATATAAAAATTATACGGCTTAAATGTGAAGTTGGGTGCATAAGAATACAATTAAATCCTCTGTCGGGAAAAAACGAAATGACTTTCCGAACAACCCGATATATGGTTAACGATAAACCTAGAGACATTCGAGAATATTCTAGCTGAGGATCTCGCTAGAAACATTTAAGAACATTCTAGTGCATTCTCACATATTCTCAATGGGTGTTTGTGGGCCCAGTAATCAACCTAAAAACCTACACCCACACACGAAATTGGACAAATATTTACAGAATATTCCAAACATTTTTTACAACGCTTTGATCGAAATAAGTACAAAATGCCCTAATGTAACAGAAGCCGTCCCCATCATTCATACATAACGGTTTCAAAACTATATAAGATCAAAGGCTTTCACGGCCGGAATCCATAGTACAATGAAGATTCGGGCCAGTGGTACGTAAACGTGAACGTTGTCAACGCAGCACTACCACTGAGGATGTCAGCCGCAGTAGCTGACGAAACGTCTGAACAGAATAGTTCACTTAGACCACGGTCCTATGGCCCGAATCTTCATTGTACTATGGTTTCAAAACTCTTTGTCGTTCTGGGTAAATTCTAGGCTAAGGGCAATCCTAGCGATAACGGAGAACATTATAGCTGAGAACTGCGCTGGAAACATTCAAGAAAAGTAGTACATTCTTACATATTCTAAACGAGAGGTTGAAGGCCATTAATCGACCCATAAACCCACAGACGCACGCCTGAAACTGGAGCAATCTTCAGCATTATATGACATTCCGAGTATAATATCAAAAGTCATCCCAGTCCCTCTTACATAATATTTCTCGAACATTCCAGAACGTTCTCAACTCGTCCAGTCCAGCTCATTCTAGTAAATTCTAGCTAGAGATATTTGAGACCATTCTAGTTGAGGGCCACGCTAGAAACATTCAAGAACAGTCTACTGCATTCTCACATATTCTAAACTGGTGTTTAGAGACCCAGTGATCGTCCTACAAATCTACACACACACATAAAAACTGGACAAATCTCTATCTCAGAATATTCCAAACATTTTTTACAACGCTTTGATCGAAAAATGTACAAAATTCTCTAATATAGTGTCACTGATGTGTCACTCATACATAATGGTTCTCAAACATTTCAAAACGATCTGGACTCTTCGTTCTGGCAAATTCTAGGCTAAAGACACTTCTAGAGACAATGGGGAAGATTACAGCTAAGGACTACGATGAAAACATTAAAGAAAAGTAGTACATTCTCACATATTCTAAACGAGAAGTTGAAGGCCATTAATCGACCCATAAACTCACAGACACACACCCCCGAAACTGGAGCAGTCTTGAGCATTATAGAAATTTCAAAGCATTTAATATAATGCTTTGGTCGGAATATATTTAAAGTATTCAGAAAGTTCTCAACTCATCCAGTCCAGTTCATTCTAGTTGAGGACAATTTTAGAGACATTCGAGAACATTCTAGCTGAGGACCACACTAGAGACACTCAAGAACATTCCAGAATATTCTCACATATTCTAAACAGGTGTTTGTTGGCCAAGGTTCGACTCGCACAGTCACCCCCTTCTAATGGAGAAATGTCGAATAATATTCGAAACATCGCAACATTTTTTCAAAACATACAGTGAATACAAGATCCCTTATTTATAATTATGTCCTGAATTGTCAAACAGACGCGAACAGTGCTTTTCGATCAATATCAATAAAATTAAAGCATTTTATTCTACATTTACAATACTTTACGGTATAGTAGAAGTTGTGACATAGCGTAATACGAAGATATAGGTGCAGTATGTGTACGCCACCCGAGATGTATGTTTTCTATTAAATATAAACGCACCGAAATGAGTTCTTGAATATAAATGCGGACGCAAAAAAGTTCAAGTATACAACATACGTTTGTGTATGTATGTATATGTGTGCATATATGTAAGTGGAGACGTGTGTAAAAATAGATTGCATTCATCTTTAAAATATATTGGCGTACGGCGCGAGATGCAGCAATAATTATAAACATTGACCGTAATTTAGCGCACTTTCAGACATTAATGTTTCTGCGGACGATTTATGTTTTAGATGAGTGGCTCGCCTTCTGAAATGTCGTCGAAAATTTTTATGGGTTTTATGCTTTTCTTTTGAACAATTTTCTACCGTCACATCGCCCGCCCATTCACTTCAGTTAGCGAGGAGCTGCTCAAATACTACTATATTAGAAGGGCTCGTTTTTCATGGATAACTAAACATTTCTTTGTTCTCCGTTTTGATTCGGAGATCATTTTTGTTGTCATTGACATTTTTATAAAAAACAGCGTGGTCAGTATTTAGACAATCGGGAAATATATGGTAATTTTGATTAAAATCATCGTGGCTTTATTATTTTCGAATTTTATGGGGATTGTAGTCATTTACAAGTGTTAGTGAAAGTCTTAGAAATTATAGTCGGGAGCTGACAGGAAGGCGCGCCTTAATTAATATGGCTGACAACTGTATTTTAAATCAATTGTTATTATTTAATTTAATAATTTAATGCTTTCTTAGAGTACTATAAAACAAGAAATTTAAGTAAATATTTAGTGGTTTGCAAGTCCACCGTTTTCGAGAAAACGTATTTAAAAGTACAGACAAAGGTCGGTGCTGGCGGGATCAAACAACGAAATACGACATTGCAACGTCACATTCAATTAGCAGCATCCGTGTTGAATTTCTTTTGTATTTTTGTACTCGTGTGTTTTGTTATTTGTTAGATTAGATTAAGTGTGATTGACGATATTTACGTATGCATGTAGACAGTCGAAGTCATTAGAAGTAAGTCAATGAGTCAGTGTCATAGGTCAGTGCAGAATGTTACTATTTAAGTTCCATTTTTGACATTTTAGTTTAAAGTCTGTTTTTGAATTGTTATTGCAAAAAATACAAAGGACATATCAAACTGATTTTGAAATTTGTATTCATTACTCTACTTGAAGATATATTTTATTTTTGATATACGTATCAACCCAGTATTGGATTATACACGTTAGATTATGTGTTAGATATAAGTACTTTTCGTAATGACGGTAAATATTGCTTAGTTATTCATAAATTTACCGATTATTCCACTATTATATATTACATATTAAGAATTGCACTTCATATTANTTTTGCTCCCAGGGGCTCATAGATTGATAGAAGTTCTCTCATTGATTGTAACGTTGTAACCTGTAGTTTGTATTTTAGGGATAGCAAGGCAAAATAACACAATAAAACAAATGAATTCAAACGGGACTAACAACTTAAAGATCACAGAAACAGTCAGATAAAGGTTTTGTATAAAATACGATTTTTTTGTGACGAAGATTCAGGTTCGACATAGAGATTCTACTGTCAAGTACTCTCATTGATTGTAACGTTGTAACCTGTAGTTTGTATGTTAAGTTTATTTAATCATTCTTACAACATTTTGGGGCACCTAAAATACGGCGTCTGATATCAAATCAAGTTGGCAGTGAAACCAGATGGTTACGGCAAATCTTTGATTTAAAACGATTTCACATATAACCAAAAATCTTTTGTCAAAATCAGGTTATCCGTCAAGTTTTTGAATAAAAACATTGAACCTCTGTTTTATGAAATTTTTGAGTGTGTATGTTATGTTACTCTCTGCTGACTTTAAACACACACAAGAAAACATTCGATAACATAATAGGAAGTCTTAGTGGTCTTGTAGTTAGTATGTTTAATTGCCGCCTATAAGGTTTTTTTAAACCATCCGGTTTTACCCTCACTTTATTCGGATAAATTTGGAATATTGGAATATTCGAGGATGTTCCAAAAGATTCTGGAATTCCGTTTCCAGATTTTAAAGAAATTCTGGCATGTCTCGATCAGTTTAGCAGTCATTAAGGTGTTACTCTCGTTTGACACCCATATCTCCCTACAAAACCCCTGTAATTCCAAACGGAAACTATTTTAATGGATGGGGGCGGAGGATTACCATAGAGTTGCGATAAACCACGTTTACTTTAGTCGTATGTATATGTTAGGTAACGTGAGCATGACGATTATTTCGGCACCAGTTGAACAGATCGACAACTAACAGGTCAATTGAAAAGTCCCCGGCCTAAAATAGTAAAACACATTTTTTTTGCAAAATTCGTTTTTCTTATTCAACATAATTCCCTTCAAGGGTGATACACTGATTATAGCGATCCTCCAACTTTTCGATACCATTTTTGTAGTACGATTTGTCCTTTGCTTCAAAATAGGCCTCAGTTTCGGCGATCACCTCTTCATTCGACGAAAATTTTTTCCCAACGAGCATTCTTTTGAGATCTGAGAACAGGAAGTAGTCGCTGGGGGCCAGATCTGGAGAATACGGTGGATGCGGAAGCAATTCGAAGCCCAATTCATGAATTTTTGCCATCGTTTTCACTGACTTGTGAGACGGTGCATTGTCTTGGTGAAGCAGGACTTTCTTTTTCTGCAAATGCGGTCGTTTCTCGGCGATTTCGTCCTTCAAACGGTCCAATAACGCTATGTAATAGTCGCTGTTGATGGTCCTTCCTTTTTCAAGGTAGTCAATGAAAATTATTCCACGCGCATCCCAAAATACAGACGCCATAACCTTGCCAGCCGACTGTTGCGTTTTTGCACGCTTTGGAGCGGGTTCATCGTGTGCAGTCCACTCCGATGACTGTCGATTGGACTTCGGAGTGAAATGATGGAGCCATGTTTCATCCATTGTCACATATCGACGCAAAAACTCGGGTTTATTACGCGTGATCATCTTCAAACACTGCTCTGAATCATCAACTCGTCGTTGTTTTTGGTCAAAAGTGAGCTCGCGCGGCACCCACTTTGCACAGAGCTTTCTCATACCCAAATATTCGTGAATGATGTGATGTATACGTTCCGTTGATATCTGTAGAGTGTCTGCTATTTCATTCAATTTCAATTTACGGTCATTCAAAATCATTTTGTGGATTTTTTTAATGTTTTCGTCCGTAACAGCCTCTTTTGGGCGTCCACTGCGTTCACCGTCTTCGGTGCTCATTTCACCACGTCTAAACTTAGCATACCAATCCTTGATGGTTGATTTTCCTGGGGCAGTGTCCGGAAATTCGTTATCAAGCCAAGTTTTTGCTTCAACTGTATTTTTTCCCTTCAAAAAGCAATATTTTATCAACACGCGAAATTCCTTTTTATCCATTTTTTTCACAATAACAAAAGTTGCTTCACTAAAAATGCTATAATTCACAAACTAATGATCCGACAGCCGTCAAATTTATAGACGCGTCTTTTGAAGGTTAGGACTAACTGAAAATCATGTGGATTTAGTTCTGGTGCCGCCATCTATGTGTCAGGCCGGGGACTTTTCAATTGACCCTAGTATGTATGTAATTGTTAATTGCTAGTTTTGCTTTGAGCAGTTCGGGATTTACCAATTAATTTCGGCATTCATCAGCATTTTGTTTTTAAGCTTAAAATATGCATTAAGGTGGTCCTTATTTCGAAAATTTTCGAATTTTTTTGCTCCCAGGGGCTCATAGATTGATAGAAGTTCTCTCATTGATTGTAACGTTGTAACCTGTAGTTTGTATTTTAGGGATAGCAAGGCAAAATAACACAATAAAACAAATGAATTCAAACGGGACTAACAACTTAACAATATATTTACAAAACTGGAAGAATGAAATTAGAACTGAAAAAATGAGAAATGAAACTAGTTGAAGACTTAGCAGATTAATTGAATTGAACTGCAGAAAACCGAATTAGGAAGTATTGATGTTTCGGAAATGAAAATGTTTAAATTTAGATGAAAGTAGGGAACCAATTAAAAGAGAATAAAATCTGGAAATGTGAATATACAAAATGCTAAGAAATAGACAGATAGAATGTTAACCCTAAACCGCTGAAGAAACCTATCATTAAAAAGCAATTAAGAAGGGACAATAGTTATTGACATCATGCAGTTAGTACGTGAAGTTGAAATGTTAAAAGGGATTATAGAAAAGTCCAAGTAATAAAGTTATTTGCAGAGAACACAATAGATAGGTACATACACAAAAGATTTGAAATAGAAATATTAAGACAGATATTTACATAATGAGAATAACAGAACAATACAACACAATTTGAACAGAAAA
>NW_020439506.1:1468007-1475661 GCF_000699045.2 Agrilus planipennis | reverse complement strand
TCACTGAACATATTAACTTTTTATTTGATTTAACTTTAGAAGAAAACTTCGTCGACTCCATCATCAAAAAAATATTTACTTTTTTAACGTGTTTTATTATTTTAATAAACAATTTTACAATTTGCGTGCACAGTTCCTATGTAAATTTTTCCCTCATTCGAGTTATAAATTTTGCCACCAGATGGTGTATACCCATTTGACAGATCCCAACATATACAGAAATATTTAACATGTTATGGCGGGCAGGTATGCGCAGCCACAGTATATTAAGTTTCATAATCATTCTAGCAAGTATAGAAAGAGTCTACAACAATTGTCGAATTGCAGAAATAACACCAATTGTAATACGTTAGGAACATTTTGGGACACTTAAAACACAGCGTCTGGTATCAAATCAAGTTGACGGTGAAACCAGATGGTTGCGGCAAGTCTTTGATTTAAAACGATTTCCTTCAATAAACGTCACGTTAGTATTAAAAAACTTAATGGACCTTCTCGCGTGGCGGGACGATTATCGCCGGTTAGCGTCGCGAGGGTTGAAGGCAGGTGGGGGGTTAATTTCTTTAAAAAAAATCGTGCCGCAAAGCACGCCTTGAGTACTAGTTGCCGTCGCGGACTGCCAAGGTCAATTTAATTTTTCAGTAATAATATTCGTGTATTGTCGACCATGCATAGGATTGAATCGGTGCCGATGGTGCTGACGAAAGAAAGATTTCATATCGGTGGTCACGTCTATCGAAAATTATTCCTTTTTCCTTTCGGTGGTTACTAATTCCACCATCGGTTCGATTCGTACAACTTCTACTACTACCACCGGCATGTGTTCGTTTGTATGTGGAAATTAGGCCCCGCAACGGGCCACCTGGCCAGAAGTGCAAAGGGCGACCCTAATCGTCATTAAATACCTTTAACCGCGACAAAATAATATTCTTGCCTACAACGCATTAACGTAATCTATGAATTCACGGACTTGTTTGACGATTGATGGTGGGTGGTAATGTGGCCAGCCATTTAAACCAAACGTTTCAACAATTTTGTAGGTACGAAACTAGTTCGTACTTGCAAATCCACGCAAGCAGAACTTTTTTAATCTTTTTTATACCTAAAAATGAAGGGTTGAGATACAGGGTTGGAAGGAACAGACAGTTACAGAATTTGAACAGCTACATGGAGAAGTATTAAAAAGGGGGTTAAATAAGAATTCAAATTGCCACCAATGTAATTAATACTATTAATGTCAGCAACACTTTCGGGATAGATATAACTCATATTTTATATAGAAGTACTAGCTGACCCGACCATGCGTTGCTGTGGCTAACGTTTTTGTCATATTACATTGTTGTGAACTATTTAAGGGGAACGGTAGGAGAACATCAGAGATGGGCACCACCATGCTTTTTAGATAGATGCCATTTGTAAAAAAACATGGCGACCTTCATGACTGATTTTCTACTACCGTTACCCCTTATTACAATGAAATTATTATTTAGGAAGACGGAAACGTTAAAGCTGGTATAAAAATTTACTGGTTTGGGATTTGAAGCGGAAGGACTTTGAACACAATTGATCAAAATTTTCGTACAGTTGATGTAAAGCAAAAAACAATACAGAAGAATTAAATTTCAAATTTATTATTATTTTTATTCAAGTTTGTAACAAATGAGTATATTACAAAGTTTTTAGTAAATAACATGTGACACTTAAATTTATGAATGAGGTAGGTAGGGCGGATAGTTTAAAATATTCTAACAATAATATTTATTATTTTGAATTATAAATACTTTTAATTTCAATTTAATTAAGCACCAATATTTTTTGGTTAACCTGTCCGTAGCTAAGACAAATAGGTTCGACGGTTTTCCTACAAATGAACATGCAACATATAGTTGCCCTTGAGAAAAATATGGATTTTCCAAATCTAAATTAGAGTTTTGAACAACGAAGCACTAATAATTAAAAAGCAGGAATAATTTCACTGTATATATTCACCATAATATGAATTTAATTTATACTTCAGTCTAAGTAACACGTGGCCGGCTATGCTAACACCAAAAATTGAAAAAGTAAAATTCACTGTATTTCGTTTACTACAAAATAAATTTAAGCTATACTTTAGCCTCAGCAACATGTGGTGGTTATGCTATTAAAATTGTAGCTTATATGAAACGTTTGGAAGTTTGACATAGCGCCATCTATAGAATATTGCGATCATAAATTGAGATGTAAGCTATCCTATCTTTCAAGTTGAATCAAACTGCACACGGTGTACAAATTTGATTAAAAATCGGTGAAGTAGTTTAGGAGTCCATCGCGGACAAACAACGTGACACGTAATTTATATGTATTAAGATAAATGATTAACATAATGCTGTAGTAGTATTAGTATCTACCAGGGAAATAAAACCAAAATAATGGTATGTAAGGGAGATAAAAGTAGAGTTAAATCAAACATAAAAATTAGAAACGAGAAACTAAAAGAAGTCACAGATTTTCGGTCTACCCCAGTGTGAAAAAAGTGGTAAAGACAAACAATAAAAGAATAGCGCAGGATCGAGCCGCATTTAGCATGGTTCTGTAGAGAAAGTTAGAACCAAAGATAATGAAAAATAGATAGAAAAGGTTACAAATGAGGAGGTACCTATTGGATAATGTAACAGAGGCTGGTATGGAAGTCAATAAGAAAAAGGAGGTATAAGATATATAGCTAGTGACATATTAGAAGCAGATATAGCAGAGGAAGGTCAAAGTGCATATTGCCTTTTAATTATCTTTTTATTTATACTAATCTCAATGGTTTGATTTTGTTAGCCATACAATCTAAAATTTTTTTGTCAAAATCAGCTTGTCCGTCAAATTTTTACATAAAAACTTTGAACCCCTGTTTTTATGAAATATTAGAGTGCGTATGTCAAGAACGCGCCGCGATTGATTTATTCTCCGATTACTTAAACAGATTAAAAGCACACAGGAAAATGTTCGAAAGCAAAATAGCAAGCCTTAGTGGCATTGCATTTCTAGTTTGATTCCTGTCTATAGGTTTTTTAAACAAGCCGGAGTTATCCCCATTTTACTCGGATAAATCTAGAATAATGGAATTTTCGAGAATGTTCCAAAAGGTTCTGAATTCCGTTTTCAGATTAGCATGTCTCGATCAGTTAAGTAGTCGTTTTCCAGCTGTCATTAGTGTGTTACTCTCTTTTGACACTCATATCTTCGTACACAACCTCTGCGATTCTAAACAGAAATCGTTTTGCTTAATGGGGGAGGAGAACTACGATGGGATTGTGGAGTCGGTTGAAGAGTTATACTCGCTAACTTTTGTCATGTGTATATATTAGGTTAGGTGAGACTAGATACCGAGTGTAACAATTATTTCGGCACCGGTTGAACAGATCGGCGTCTGTTTTGTTTCAAACAGGTCGCTATTTGTTAATTTATTTCGACATCCATCACTATTTTTTTGTAACATTTAACATATACATTAAGGTGGTCCTTATTTCGAGAATTTTCCAATTTTTATGCTCTCAGGGGCTCATAAGTTTCGAAACAATTAAAACTACAACCAACAACCTTTAGAAAGAATTCATCATCAGCACCTTAATTCAGTTACTTTAAAGTTTAGAAAATAATTGATATTAGTTTTATGACTAGGAATTTTTGAAAACATATTGTCCAGTTTAGTTATTCTGGAGAAAAAGATAACTTGGTGCTCTTACGTTTAATAAGAGAGTAGCGATTAAGAAATGCTGAACTGGATCCGATAATGAAGAAAGGTGGTTATTTTGTCTATATGGAAAAAGTATATTTTGGAAAAACTGGATAAAATTTATCTAGTTGAAACTCTGAGATTGTAATAGCTAAAAATCTATAAAAAATGTGAATCATAAGTCTCTTATTGTAAGGTAAACGTCTTCCAAGTTTTGAATTTTTTTGCGAATAACTTTGACCGGAATAAACATTTGATTGTTTAATGCAGAAAATCAATGTTATTCAGATAGAAAATTTTCATTGTAGGTCGGCTTGGATTAATGTTATGATGAAGACTTGAAGTTAGAAATATTTCTATCTTTAACTGTTTCAAAACTTATAAGCCCCTGGGAGCATAAAAATTGGTTGCCTAAATTTTATTTTTTTATACTATCTACTGATAATGTTAGACTTAATTTTGTTGTTACAAGCGAAATCCACAACGCATGGGGGGAAAATTTTGGCAACTGAATGCATATAGCATTAAGTTAGTTAATAGGCCGTATTTATAATAATAAAGCATTTACTTTCAAGTAAATGGTTTTGCTACAATTCGTTTTCATAATCTATACCTTTTCCATGAAAGGAAATGCTTCGAATTAATAAAGTAAAAGGTACAGATTAGCCCCTACCGATTTCGACAAACTAGTGGAAATTTTGCATTGTGCAATCAACGTGTGTGTGTTCTGTGACAGCTGTTTTATTTGTTTAATACATTCCCGATTTACTTGTACAGTGTTGAAAGTTAGCAAATTTAAAATGTTTCTCACAATAACACAGAACTATTTTACTTTTCTGCACAGGTGACACGACTGCTCTACGTCTTTCAAAATACGCGCCAAGAACGTGGTCCGTCAACCACACAATATTCTCCTCCTTAAATCTAAATAACGTTATGAAATCCTATGACATTGTTATTTACTTAATAGTGGATGAATATGCTATGGGGTTGTTCGGAAAGTCATTTCGTTTTTTCTTGTGGAAATGAGAGATAGTTTTCGTATAATAAACAAATACTTTATTAAATTATATATTGACCGTTCTGGTCCAACACCTTTTGCCATCCTTCTGGTAGTAGCATAATTCCACGCTCATAAAATTTTTGGTCTTTGCTGGCAAAAAACTGATCNAGGCTTAAGGGTTCAAATAGGCCCGAACTTGGGGGTTACTCGCCTCGTTAACCCTCAGGCACCGCAGCGGTGGCGTCCTGGGACCAATCCGTCTGACAGAGGGTAGACCCCAGGAAGTCCCTCAGCTGTGTTGGTTTGAGGTGTGGATTTGCCATTGTTATACTACTAGTGTAGCCTATCCAAATTTGGACGAATGTCGATGGAGTATAGCACTTTATTTTAACCATAGCGTTTCTCCATGCCGCAACCTGTTGATTCCGTCAGCGGGCGTTTAGCGACAGATGCAGAAACAGGAGTTAAGAGGAGTAGAGGCAGACCTAGATTAGATTACTGTTCCCAAATAGTTAAAGATGTGGAATGTTCTAATTTTAGGGAAATGCGAAGATTACCTCAGAATAGGATATAGTGGAGGTGTGTGTCCAGCCAGTCTTAGGACTGACAACCTTATGATGATGACTAGCCGAGTGAAAATGTTCTATTAAAGCAATTGTCCTATGTACTTACACTAATAAAATTTGATTCTTATCTTAATTACCAATCCCGAGTGCAACTGCCCTACGTCTTTTATGTGATAGCTATGTCCGAGTTTCTATTTTCAGGTAACATTTGTTACTCCTTTCCTTGGGAGTACATTTAGATAGCATCGTTTTTGTTGAACTTCTTGGGCAATATAGGAAAGCAATAAACATTATTAAAGGTTAAATTATTGCTACGGAGGGACCAACTAAGCTCCTGTCGTTTTTCTTCGTGTTTCTTGTGAACTTTTTTCGTATCTCCTCGATTCCGAAATGCTTTTTATTGTTCGGTCATTACTGTCGACGAAGAGGTTCCGTCGAGACAAATATCGCCAGGAAATGGCTTCCACCTATCTCGGCTGCACCTGCGTCTTTTTGTAGCAAATGATCCGCGAAATTCCCGGTTATTATTTGTTTTTCCGTCTTTTTGTTCAAATCACGCCGCACATGTGAAGAAAAAACTGAATGGTATAAACTTGATCGACTATAGTCTCTTAACCTTCATTGAAAATATCGATATCTAATAAAGACCACTGAAAGTTACGAAATTCACTTCATTTCACTGATATTTGAAGAAAATTGAAAACCAGAAAGCAGGCTAATTTATACTCAATAAGCCATATTTATAAAAATAAAGCTTTTACTTTCATGTAAAGGGTAGAAATAAAAGCTTTAGCTTCAATTCGTATTCATAATCTAAACCTTTTCCTTGCAAGGAAATGCTTAAGATTAATAAAGTAAAAGGTACAGATTAGCCCCTATTGATTTCGACAAACTAGTTGAAAGTGTTCCGTGATAGCTGTATATTTTATTTGTTTAATACATTCCCGATTTACTTGTGCAGTGTTGAATGTTATCAAATCTAAAATGGTTCATACAATAACCCAAAAATTTTAATTTTCTGCACAAGTGACACGACTGCTCCACCTATTTCGGGATACGCGCCAAGAAAGTGGGTCCGTCAACCGCAACACATTCTCCTCCTCAAATCTAAACAACGGTTTAGAATCTGATTCTCGTGGTGCACGTCTTGGTTTGTAGTACTTTCTTGTACGTAAATGCACCATATAAGTATAACAAGCACAACACTGGGACCACACAACTAAAGATTACTTATACAAGTCTTTTAGATAGATTTTAACACAAAAACTGTCCTACAAATACATAAATTATTACGTTACAAACTGTGTAATGTCTGGGCAGCTACTGAAAAGTTGAAAAAAGCGAGAAATTGTGAACCTAGATTCCTTTTTTCAGAAGCAAATACTTTAGTTTTTGTGCAGATGCTTCATTTTATAAATATAAATTTTGCATGTAAAGCCTTTTACTTTAAAGCAAACCCTTTGCTTCGCTTTTTTCATGCATATACTTTGAAGGAATTGCTTCAATTTTTGGAAGCAAAAGGCAAGGCTTCTGTTTATAAATACGAAATTATGTCACGTTTGTTAAGGTTAAACCAGGTGACACTTATTATCATTAGTAAAGTCTCTTATATTTCAGACGTTTCCAAGTTTGATTCGCTTACTTACTTTTTAGCCTTACCCCCTCCCCATCCTGCTCCGTGCATACCGATATTACCTCAATAAAATCAGAGAACTCGGAATAATAATAGTTTCAGTACTACTCTGCAATCATATTCCCAATAAGAAACGAATGCGATTGAAAAAATGGAAGTCTGCATGAAAGCATGAAAACGGTCTGACCGTGAAAGAAGAATGTAGTGATCAATACCTACTTTGATATTATGTTTAGCATAAATAAGATGTAGCTGACGTAAACCGGTAGTTTAAGCTCATTTTATGCAAAAAGCCGACATATATTCAAAAATGTGCATCGAATTTAAATCCTACCGGGCAAAATTAAATTTCGACAACATTGTTGCTTTAAAGGTGGAATAGTAATTGCAGGATTAAAAAGTTAATTTTTGTTTTTCGAAGGACTATTGATAGATGTACAGTCAAACTTTCATAACTCGAACCTCCTTAATGCAACCAGTTATGTTCTACAAAAAAATATTCCAGTTACAGGCGTTCAAATGTTACGTGGGTACAACCTTCCTATTTACTTGTTCAAACAAAATAAATAAAAAAAAATCGGTTGTCTGTAAAGTCGGTTTACTGACGATAATTGAACGTGACAACGTCATAAGAAAATACTGATGGAATGGTTTCATTTTTCAAAAGAAAATTTTAATTTTATTTGTTTGATAGATATTTTGTATGGATATAGAGAAGGAGGTAAATGGAAATGTATTATTGTATA
>NW_020439506.1:1464939-1467002 GCF_000699045.2 Agrilus planipennis | reverse complement strand
GCGCGGCGGAAAAGAAAAGGTTAGAAGCGTTCGAAATGTGGTGTTATAGGCGGATGATGAGGATATCGTGGGTAGAAAAGGTTAGAAATGAAGAGGTATTAGAAAGAATAGGAGAACAGAGAACTCTATGGAAGTCAATAAAAAATAGGCGAGATAGGTTGGTAGGACATCTTCTCAGACATGAAGGTCTAGTTAGCGACATATTAGAGGCAGAAACAGTAGTTAAGAGGAATAGTGTTAGACCTAGATTAGATTACAGTTCGCAAATTCTTAAGTATTTGCGATGTTCTAGTTTTAGGGAAATTCGAAGATTAGCTAAGGATAGGAAAGAGTGGAGGTACGTGTCCAACCAGTCTTAAGACTGATTACCTTATGATGATGATGATGATGTAGGTATTAAAGCAAATTGTTCCTCTCCACGTAAAAGTTTTATTTTATCAATAATGTTCGCTATTGAAATGCGGCGTATTGCTTCGTTATACAGAATTATTAGAGAACATGAACATGTTATTAGGTTAGACCACGGAAGAAACTATGTGGAAAATGCACATGCGGGTTTGAAAACTATTAATGTTAACAAACGTTATTAAAATTTGTAAAACATGATAATTTTCAATGGAGCCTAGTACTCTGCATACGTCTGTATTTTAGGTTACGGCGCGGTGTATCAGATTGTAGGAAAAGTAAGGATTAGAAACACTTTTTACTAGGTAGGACTGGACCCTGGCACCACGAAAGTTAACAGGTCACAATTAGTTTTCATCATCATAATAAGGTCGTCAGTCTTCGGACTGGTTTATACACGCACGCCAATCTTCGCATTTCCCCAAAACTGGAACAACCTCACATCCTTAACTATTTGCGAACAGTAATCTAATCTAGGTCTACCTCTACTCCCGTTTTTGCCTCTTATATGTTTCTGACCAGACCTTCATGCCTGAGAAGGTGTCCTACCAACCTTTTTCGCCTATTTTTTATTGACTTCCATAGAATCCTCTGTTCTTCTATTCTTTCTAATATCTCTTCATTTCTGACCTTCTCTATCCACGCTATCCTCTTCATTCGCCTGTAACACCACACTTCGAACTCTTCTATCCTTTTCTTTTCCACCGCGCCCACCGTCCATGTTTCGCACCCGTACAGCGTCTCGCTCCAAACATACCTTTAACAATCTTTTTCGAATGTCTAAATTAATCTTTCGAGAGGATAGAAGTTACTTCTTTTTAATGAAAGCGACTCGACCCTTTGCTATCCTCAGCTTTATATCCCTACTATTCCTTCCGTCCTGACTTATCTGACTTTCTAGATACCTAAAACCAGCCAAAATCAAAATCACATTTTTCGTCTCCTAGCTTTATATTGGTTGTATATAGCATTAATTATTATCATTTCTTTTATCATTACTTCATCCATTTCACCTGTCTCCTGCTAACCACTACGCATCCATACTAAAACGGAAGCTGAAAGAATTAGTATAGTAGCTGATGGTAGAGAAACATACAAGAGCTTTTGTTTAGTTTAGGTTTATTTTATTCCCTTTTAAAGTTGAAGTTGAAATGAATACACTAATTCTCAGGTTTATATAATATTTTGTACTTTGTACTGTGCAATACAATTCAAAAGTTACATGTTGAACGTAGTAAGGTTCCAGTAGAAGTAGATGTTGAGAGACTAACAGAAGTTGAGCTTAAATATATATTGCTTATGATCTGTGCTACTGACCTAGAGAGGTCAAGTGCTCAAGTTTAATATTTATTTATCTCTATGAAATATTATGTTTGTCAGAAAGCTTTTTTTACTAAAATGACATGATATATTACATTTGTCTAAAATAATAATGTTGGGTTCGACTAGCTACTTTTACATGTACGAGGGTGGATTGATAAGTTTCCGGCCTGACCAAGAAAAACAAGGTTTTTAAAATTTTTTTTTTTTTATTTCTCAACATAATCTCCTCCAAGGCTGATACATTTCTCATAGCGGTGTTCCAGTCTATTAATGCCATCTCTATAGACTGATTCGTCAAGCTCCTCAAAATAACCATTTACAGCTTCGATTACTTC
>NW_020439506.1:1453608-1463782 GCF_000699045.2 Agrilus planipennis | reverse complement strand
GAGCGCGATCACATTTATTGTGCATTAATAGAGATTGAAACTAAATATTTTTTTGTTTCGAAGTTGAAATCAAGGCATATTCACTGCCAAGTCAGTTAAAAATTTTCTATTTTAATCGTTATTTCTTATTTTATTCAAAGTTTTTGGTCAAATTACAAATTTTCTCTCAAACCGTATACTTTTTTTTAGTATTTATTTGCCTCATGATATACTGCAAAACGTAATTAATCAGGAATTTCTAATTTTATGTACTTTTGTCTCCAATTGTATCTCCCAAACATCCTTAAAGAATCTGACCCAGGCTTGGAAAAACTAAAATCAGTCAAGTAAAGTAGGCATTTTAAATAGAGTCGACATACCTCTATGTAGTACAACTCTACACATACGTCGATATCGGATACAATACGATCGCATAGCGTCGTGAGCACGCGATCGTCATCTATACATTTAATTCCGATCGAGTGCATTATTTCTTATTCACGAAATTGATGTAGGTTTTTCTATAAACACGACATAGAAGGTCTTGGACTGACTAGTCATTGTTCTCTTCCATAAGTAAGTGTACACTCGATTCGGTTCACGATCGCTTTTACCGGTGGGTTGTGTGTATTCATTGTCCGCTGAATAATTTACTAAATCACGACTCTCATATGCAAGTAGCTACTAGCGCTCCGTGAAACGGATAAACCGCAGTAATTTGCCAAGATTTTACCTACTACACTCTTGACCGAACCTACAAAGAAAACACTTTAGCGGAAATACGTATTTTTCTTGGGGAAAATAAGGTACCGCTTATTAGAAAATATTAGAAAATAAAACCGAATTACAATCTACTATTATTTTAGTTTACTGGGGTCATTCAATTATTATTTAAGGAAACAAGTCGTTCTGGAAAAATTCTTTACATTTTCCCCAGTGTTGTCGCCGTTCGCCGTAGTTTAACGACTTTTTCGTAGGGACCACTTTTTAGAATTACACAAATGTAATTGTTGATATAAACTGCACTTGGTTTTTAACAATTTATTTACAACACTTAACTAATGATTAACAAAACAAATTGATAACAAAAAACTGTATAAAATTGAAAAAGAGCGAAAGATTTCCAATTTTGTAAATTCCCCATGGATTTCCAAATTTTTATGTTTTTTTGGATATTTTTTCAACTTTTACAAGTTACTGTATAGTGACTCTGTATGTTTTTTATCGTTTACGATTATCATAAACTAAATACTCGTAAGTGTATTTATTTGTTTCGCCTTCACAGGTAAAAACAATTTGTATCATTTGAAAAGGGACAATCGATGTGAAAATAAATGCATTGACGGAATAGACGTCAAGCACATACTCATATTCTAAAAAATATATATTTTTGTCATGTTAGCGCAGAAAGCTCGATTTGCATGCTATGAAATAGGGAAGAAATGGCTTCTATTCAGCCGTGTTTTAGTCGAGAGGAAAGGAAATTAGTCTTTTGAGCGCATGCGCTGAAGTTTATGGGCATGCGCATAAATCAGTTGTTCAATAACAATGTCTTTCTAACCTCTAAATCATTTACTCTTATTTCGCCAACTATCAATTTGATAACGAGCTTTCCGCACAAACATGACAAAAAATAGTATACGTACCTAGGGAAGAAACAGGGTTATCTCAGACTAATGTAGTAATGTACCTACTATATTGTTATTTTGTATGTAACATACATTTTTCAACTACTGGTGTAAACAGTGTCTGTCATTAAAACGATTTTTTCTATTTTATTTTCATTGTAAGACCAGTTCGAAAACTTTAACGATGGAATACCATTCATAAGCAATTTGATTATGAAGTACTTTTATCAGATACATTTTTGAACCATTGGCATGTACATACTAAGTGTTTTTATACACAGTTGAATAGGATTTTCTTTCGTGCAAAGATTTCAAAATTCTCTAGGTTTTCAAATTAAGTCAACGAATGAGAGTGACGGACAATAAGCTGATCGATAGTCTACGGATTGTACCGTTTCACTTCAAGTTAACATAATCGTAATAATTAACACATTGTTTTAAGCAAATGTCCGTGAAATATAGTCCATTGTAACAGGGGCAGTACCGTACATTTACTGAAACAGATTTGACGTGGTGCATTACATCGCATCTGCAAATGATTAAAACTCAACAGGAAAAAATCACTGTGGAGTTCTTATCCCCAATCAACACACAGAACGAATGGGCGAGGCTGGTGTGGTCGGGACGCGGAGCACACTCAATTTACGCAGACGAGACGTATCAGTTACTTAAGGATGAAGTGATTCCTAGTTCATTGATGAGACACTTTCGAATGACGAAGATGACCGTGATTTGTTGAACCTTTACTGTAGAACTGAACTAAATAAAACGCTAAAAGTCAAAAGTCCATATATAAGCGTTTAAGGTTTTTGAAATGTATTAATGTGTAATTTTCGGTTTTATTTAATTAACATGTAAATATTATATTGTAATGTTCGTGGGTTTAACAAAATTAACTTCTTAGACTGATAACGACAAAAACATTTATTTACACTAATTATTAAAGAACTTAAAAACACTATTAAATTATTACTAAACTTAGGTTATGAATTATTCTATTTATTTACTCTACTGTTGATATATCACTATTCACTGCGCTATTTATTTCACTGTTATCACTATCAATTTATTTCCCGATTCACTTCTGCAATGATCAATTTATTTTTTTTTTTGTCGGCGATCGTATCTTCCTTTAAATACTCTTTTGTTTACTTTCGGGAACCTTCTGGAAACATCCGGATAGTTTATTTTTTCTTTGAACTATTTAACTGCTTTCCCAGAACGCAGGTACGACACACACATTTACAAATACGGTGTACATGAAGAAAGGCGCCCGCGGCGAATCGATAAGCCGTTCACGAACACGTGTGCCCTACCGCACACACACACACTCGGACAACAAAAACCTAGAACCATTCGAAATGTGGTGTTACAGGAGAATAATGAGGACACCCACCATGGTTAGAGAAGGTTAGAAATGAGGAGGTATTAGAAAGATTAGGAGAATTCAATAAGAAATAGGGGAGACACCTTCTCAGGCATGAAGGACCAGTTAGAGACATATTTGAAGCAGAAACAGAAGTTCAGAAGAGTAGAAGTGCCCCTAGATTAAAATACTGTTCAAAAGTGTGGGATCTACTAGTTTTAAGAAAATGCGATGAGTAGCTACAATAGGAAATAGTGGCGGTGCGAGATCAACAAATCTTAGGGTCGACTACCTGATAATGATAATCATAATGAGCATGTAAAGACACACAAGACATTGGATGCATCGTTTGTCGATAGATAAAGGAGAATCTGGTAATTCGTTCACCATAATTTCAAAGTTTTTATATTTCCATAGGATAATAGCTTCAGCATTTTGCACCAAAACGAACGAACAAGGAATCAAATAAATAGATAATAGACCTTCGTATGGCGTGTACCACTTGTGAAGCCAAGGTAGCATAAGTCACCCTGTTCGCACCGCATCATATACTGTCACTACCTATATTGGCTCGTAAGCGAACATGCAACTGACACATGTTTGCACCGCATCTTCACCACACACCCCTTCTGTGTAAGTATTCCGGGATGTGTATGGTCAAGAATGACCTAGTTAGAATTTTATGTTTCGTCAATATGTTTCACTAAAATCAGTAATATCAAGAAAGTGGCAGCATGTAGCTATCTATAGACATTTCCTGCTAATTACAATTAAAGATGCAATTTGACAGGTAGATATCCTTGTGTCTTTGTAAGGACCTAAGGAGACACTATGAAGTTACTTCAATTAGGAGCCTCCCATAAACCAGGTAGCTTGGAGGAGTCCGACAAAATGATATTATAGTCTGATGCCGTTCGTTTCAAAATCCAGAAAAATGCAAATGAACTTTTGAAATCCTTAAAAGATGATAAACATGTATTTCCTCCTAATGTGGAAAAGATGATCTCGGAATTGCTACAAAAAAAAATGACATATATAAATAATAAGTTAAAATAAAAAAAATTTAGTTTTAGTTTTAGGGAACCTGAAGAAAAATTGATGATAAGTTACGTAGCTTTGAGGGTTGGAGGGTTGGACGAAAATCAGTTATACCACGTCGGGGGAGGGGGTCTAAAGGTGTCGAAATTCGTAGTAGGTGGTTTATGAAAGGTGTCTTAGCAGCAAAAATTGTCACTTGACCAATAATTTATGGGAAATATCCAAAGTATGTTGATGAAAATGAATTGGTTCGAAATCAAGATCGACATCTTTTAGTTTCGATAAATTGCTATCCAAGAACTTAATGTTCTTTACGAAAATTACATCGGCCTGCAACGGCCCATTGAAGATGATATGTAAACGCCTAATAATTAGCTGGTTAATGATTGGTTAAAAAGAAATAATTATCCATAAGTAGTTTTCGTGTGACCGATTGATGCGGCACCGCAGCTTGCAGCAAGCGGACCGGAAGAGGGGGAGTAGGATATAAAGTCTAAAAGTGCGAGATAGTCATCATTATAAGGTCGTCAGTCCTAAGACTAGTTGGGCACGTACCTCCACTCTTTCCTATCCTGAGCTAAACTTTGCATTTCCCTAAAACTATTGTAGAATAGCCCCGAATCTTAACTATTTGTGAACAGTAATCTAATTTAGGTCTACCTCTACCCCTCATAACTCCTGTTTATGCCTCCAATATGTCTCTGACTAGACCTTCATGCCTGAGAAGGTGTCCTACCAACCTATCTAGCCTTTTTTTTTATTAACTTCCATAGAGTCCTCTGTTCTCCTATTCTTTCCAATACCTCTTCATTTCTAACCTTTTTTACCCACGTTATCCTCATCATCCGCCTATAATACCACATTTCGAACGCTTTTAACCTTTTCTTTTCCGCCGCTCCCACTGTCCATGTTTCGCACCCGTACAACGCCGCGCTCCAAACATACACCTTCAACAACCTTTTTCGAATTTCTAAATTAGCCGTTCGCGCGCAATAATTTATGGGAAATATACAAAATATGTTAATAAGAATTAATTGTATGACATTGTTAGTTACTTAATAGTGGATTAATATGCAATATTAATTTGAAATCATTCCTTCGATTTTTAATTTACCCACTACAAACTACCTCAAATTAATGAGGGAAAAATTGTTGCTGTTGTCACACCCCTTCATTAATTTGAGGTAGTTTGTAACGGGTAAATAAAAAATCGAAAAAATGATTTCAAATTAATATTGCATATTAATCCACTATTAAGTAACTAACAATGTCATAGGAATTCATATATTTAATATATATATAATAAAGTTAATGAAAATCGACGGATCGTTAACCTTGTAGGTCGGTTGGTCGTGGTTGCTGTTGTCACCTCTCGTAGTTTAATGATAGAACATTGGTGCGTAAAGCCACCGGTCCCGGGTTCGATTCCCGGCGGGGGTGTGACAACAGCAACAATTTTTCCCTCATTAATTTGAGGTAGTTTGTAGTGGGTAAATAAAAAAATGATTTCACATTTTTATTGAAGAATTAATTGGTTCGAAATCATGATCGACATCTTTTAGTTTCGATAAATTGCTATCCAAGAACTCAATGTTCTTTACGAAAATTACATCGGTCTGCAACGGCCCCTTGAAGATGATATGTAAACGCCTAATAATTAGTTAGTTAATGATCGGTTAAAAAGAAATAATTATCGATAAGTAGTTTTCGTGTGGCTGTGTAATAGAATGGCCGGTCGATGCGGCACCGCGGCACTGCAGCAGGCCGATCGGGGTGGGGAGGGGGAGTTGGATAAAGTCGAAAAGCGCGAGATAGTATCTACGATAATTTGCTGATCATAATAATACTGGCAAATGCGTTTGTATGTCGAACATAATGACCGTCCCGCGCGCTCTAGACGAACACAGACAAGGGAACAACCGCCACTCGTAATAACCGACTGACGTCTACGTTACGTACGAATACGTATTTAGAGGTACGTATATCTCGACGTGTAATTAGATATCTATCGAAATGTACAGTAGCCTGGGCGAGCGACGCGGCAACAGCGGCCGCGACGGACGGACGGGACCCGTGGGCTCGCAAAAATACGTAATTGCCTTAATACATTGCAGAAATCCAGTAATCATGCACAGCGATATTTTATATCATTGCACGTACCAACAAAGATACATCCATATACATACATGCATGCATGCATATGTATGTATCTGGAATCGCAATCTCCTCACCAGACAAATTACGTATGCAACGCCGTCAGCGGTCACGTCACAATACAACAATCCACTGTAATTTTTACGAATTATATTTGATTAATTTCGCCCGTTTTTTTATCTCTTCGTTCTGTTCAAATGCGAAACGTCACGGTAGGTATACGATACGAACCTATACGATACGTATATATTATTTGAAAGCACGAAACGCGTACTCTAACCATACATTTTCATCTAACCCTCAAATTAATGCATGCTTTCCTATATCGTATACTGAGTTCATTATAAACTTCATGTAACTAAAACTATGTGATCGTACAATGCGTTGTAAGAAATCCGCAAGTGGGAAGTATTCTGTTAGAAAGTATTTACATCACCATAAGGTCGTCAGTCCTAAAACTGGTTGGACACGTACCTCCACTCTTTCCTATCCTGAGCTAAACTTCGCATTTTCCTAAAACTAGAACATCCCACATCCTTAACTATTTGCAAACCACAATCTAACCTAGGTCTATCTCTACCCCTCCTCTACTACTCCTGTTTCTGCCTCTAATATGTCTGACTAGACCTTCATGCCTGAGAAGGTGTCCTACCGACCTGTCTCTCCTATTTTTTATTGACTTCCATAGAGTCCTCTGTTCTCCTATTTCTAATACCTCTTCATTTCTAACCTTTTCTACCCACGTTATCCTCATCATTCGCCTATAACACCACATTTCGACGGCTTCTAACCGTTTGTTTTCCGCCGCGCCCACTGTCCATGTTTCGCATCCGTACAGCGTCTCGCTCCAAACATACACCTTTAACAATCTTTTTCCAATTTCTAAATTAACCGTTCGCGAGCATAGAAGTTACTTGTTTTTATTAAAGGCGACACGACCCTGCGCTATCCTCTGCTTTATATCCCTACTACTCCTTCCGTCCTGACTTATCTGACTTCCTAGATATCTAAAATCAGCCACTTCTTCTAATTTTTCGCCTCCTATCTTTATATTCGCTCTTTCCCTACCTTTTTTCCCCTTGCATACCAGTATTTTAGTTTTACTTTTATTTATTTTCATACAGTACTGTTTTGTCAATACCACTTCCATTTTATTTAAAGTTATCTCTAGGTCCTCCTTGCTAGATGCTAATACTGCTATATCATAGCATAAATCTAAGCATACTAATTTTTTGCCCCTGTATATCTATAAAAAGTATAAAGTATTTACAAAATTCTTCAAGAATGATCATATGAATGTATGTAGAAGTTATTATTTTTAAGTTAAATCAACATCTACTATTGTCTCTACCAACACACCGACACATACGTTCCCTAAGGGTTCCTTAAATTATCCCTTGCCCTTTGTCACACAATGTCACATTTTGTTGGCCTCCCTCCTTTAATGTGTGACGTAACTTATGGATGGCCCCTAACGGCATGGCTTAGAGGTTTAGACCATTACTTAGGATTTGGGAGGACGCCAGTTCCATTTCGGGTCCAAGTTTTTCTGTGGTTTCGTTGGATCATATAGGCAAATGCTGGGGCAGTAATATTCCACAGATAATCTTTCATTCTCTTCTGTCTCATCTTTCCCACCCGAACCACCATCCAATCATTCCCACGATTCCTGAAAGGTGGACCTTCCGCCTTACCTCCCGGCATAGCCCGGAGGGACTGCCCGATCACCAGCATTAGAGCCAAGTCCCCCCAGACTGAATTTCCCCACCAATGTGCCTCTAACCGTAATATAAAGATATTGAATGCTATAAGGGCACTCCTGTAATCTAATCTAAAATTCCGGCGTTTTTTTTTTGCAAGCGATTATGTTACCTGCTTATATACTGGACTGCAATATAGGAGGATGGTTTAAAAGCTTCATCAAATGTATAGATCCAGAATATATTTGAAATGTCACTTCACGATGCTGATGTACCCTGCTCAACCGAAAACTTGTAGATGAAGACCATCAGCTGTAACATCCACACACGACACACAACAAATTAAATATCAAAGAAAATAATTCGATTGCATCTTGTAAGGAATATGATCTTTTTAGATACTAATTCTTTTATCGGCAAAGCTTATGTAACTTCGAACGTCGTTTGTGCCGAAGTTTGTCCATTTTTCGCATTTATGGTTTTGTATAGATATCATTTAATTTCTTAAAAAGTTCTCTCCTATTTAAACGTCTCAGTGTAGGCTATTAAAATATATAATAACTGCGTAACTTGATATTGTGATATTGAATTTATTCAGCGGCAAGCATTTTCTAGGTTTTTTCTAGTTTATTAAAAATGTACGGGTGAAGCACGATTCTGTATGAATGTGGAAATGAGACTGTCGAATAAGATAAGTTGGTAAGACACCTTTCCAAATTTGAATAACTAGTTACAGAACATATTAGAAGCAGAAACAGCGATTGAGAAGGGCAGAAGTAGTCTTGATTAAATTACTGTTCGCAATGAGTTAGGAATGTAGGTTGCTCTAGTTTTTGAGAAATGCGAAGATCGGCGGAAATGCGTGCTCACGCAATCTGTGCTCAAGACTGATGATAAAGTCGTTTTCAGTGCTCTGAACCTTAAAAAGGAAAACCTTTATAGGATCACTTCGCTGTCTGTCTGTTTGACTATCAAGAGCGCGTGGAGATAGCAAGTGTATTTTAATATTAAAGACTCAGGTCTGCGATCCCTTGGAACTGCGAAAAAAATCAAATTTCTAAGTCAACGCAATCAAATGATAGCCCGTCTATGCCGCATATTTTGGTTTTCCCATGGAAATTAAAACCTACAGGGTACTCGTTGACCCAGAATAATTAAATTTAACAAGAAGCTATAGGCCGTTTTTATAAAAATAAAGCATTTATTTTCAAGTAAAAGGTAGACGCAAAGGGTTTTGCTACAATTCGTATTCATAATCTATACCTTTTCCTTGCCAGGAAATGCTTCGGATTAATAAGGTAAAAAGTACAGATTAGCCCCTACCGATTTCGACAAATTAGTTGAAATTTGCATTGTGTAATCAACGTGTGTGTGTTTCATGACAGCTATTTCTTTTATTTGGTTAATACATACCTGATTTACTTGTGCAGTGTTGAAAGTTAGCAAATTTAAAACGGTTCGCACAATAACGCAGAAATATTTTCATTTCTGCACAGGTGACATGGCTGCTCCGCAGGTTTCGGGATACACACCAAGAAAGTGGTCCGTCAGCCACACAACTCTCTCCTCCTCAAATCTGAATAACGTTTTAAAATCTGATTGTCTTGGTTTGTAGTACGAGGGTGGATTGATAAGTTTCCGGCCTAACCAAGAGATGACGCCACTAGGCCTACCTTGAGGTGACATTCTATAGTACCATCCTTGGATNTATAGAGATGGCATTAATAGACTGGAACACCGCTATGAGAAATGTATCAGCCTTGGAGGAGATTATGTTGAGAAATAAAAAAAAAAAATTTTTAAAAACCTTGTTTTTCTTGGTCAGGCCGGAAACTTATCAATCCACCCTCGTATTTTCTTATACGTAAATGCACCATACAAGCCATAACAACTATAGCATTAGGACCACACAACTAAAGATTACTTATACAAGTCCTTTTAGATAGATTTTAACATAAAACCCGAGTAGAATTTATTTTTGGGAACCGGTTGGATCCCGATTGGGTTTTCCCAAATTGAAATGGGGTCCTAAATGGGATATCAAACTGGTTCCCTATTGGAAATGTAACGCCTTCCCCACCTCGGACCCGGTAGGGAAAGCCCTAATGGGAAAATTTAGAGAAATTCCAAATGAATTTTTATTTTTAAATGTATTGAAAATTTAATATATATATATATATATTTATATTAAAAGTAAAATGATACATGTATTCATCATCATAAGGTCGTCAGTCCTAAGACTGGTTGGACACGTACCTCCACTCTTTCCTATCCTGAGCTAAACTTCGCATTTCCCTAAAACTAGAACA
>NW_020439506.1:1438541-1453139 GCF_000699045.2 Agrilus planipennis | reverse complement strand
TTTACTTGTATATAAAAAATAATTATTAACAGGATAGAATAAATAAAATAAGTATTTATTTATAAATTAAATAATTATTAACTACTCTTCAATAAGATTGTAGTTGGGAGGTGCAGTTTGGACAAAGCTTGGGATTGCCCTAAAATACGCAGATTAAAATTCATTCGGTATAGGTGGGAAATGCCCAATTTGGGAAATTCCAACAATCTCCAATAGGGACCCAATTGGAATTTGGGAATTCCTAAAATAAATTCTACTCGGGAAACTGTCCTACAAATACATAAATCTTTACGCTACAAACTGTGTGATGCCTGGGTAGCTACTGGAAAATTGAAAAGAGCGAGAAAAGTTGTTGTTTACCTAGATTCCTTTTTTTTTAGAAGCAAATCCTTTAGTTTTTGAGCAGACGCTTCCTTTGATAAATACAAATTTTGCAAAACCTTTTAGTTTAAAGCAAACCCTCGAAGCAAAACCTTATCCTTCACTTTTTTTATTCATATACCTTGAAGGAATTACTTCAAATTTTGGCTTCTTTTTATAAATACCACATGTCTTATAGCGTTAGTAAAGGGAAAAATCCGAAAGCTGTAAATTTGTAGTTACATCACAAAAAAAACTTTTTAATTGTAATACATTTAGGGACAGATTTTGGGGAGAAACTTGAAGTATTACCTGAAAACGCTGGAATAATCTTCGAAACTCGATTCCCGTGGTGGACGAACTGTTTATTTACCTTCAAGTTTGTGAAGAACCCTCGAAACACAAGTTCAAATCGTTTCTGATCAGTTTTTATTTTTAAACTGTACCCATTTTGTTCTGTAATTGTAGATATTATTTCATTTTTTTTTTCATGGAATATAAGTTACAGTGCCTTTCTTATTACTACAATTTTAAATTATTTTTGAAGTTTTCATAATTAATACCTACCAAATATGTAACTGCATACATAAATGTTTCACATTTAATTCTCAAGTTTGGTCATCTACAACGCAGTAGATGTATCTGAGAGCGAATAAGGCATTAGTTGATGCATTGATCGACTAAATTCATTGCATATAGGTTCTAATAATATATATGTATATAATATGTAAGTACATAAGGCATATAATAGACAAGTGCATGTACTTGCATATATAGATATGTAATGAGTGTGTGTGTGTGTGTACGTTTGTGTGTATACGTGTATGTAGGTATAAGCGAATTTGAGTAAATTATGGTGTGTGCCCCCAGAACGCCTATGCTCGTCGTTGTCGGTGTTAAAGCCTCTGTTTCAGAGGACAAGATTAATCAATTCCCCTGTAATTCAGCGAAAAGCATCGACCGTTCTCCCAACGGCACACACCCAAAATGCAGTTATAGATGCATCATAATAAATTGGGTGTCCGACCAAATTTCGCTTCTCCTCTCTTATTGACATCTAGTCTTCACAGTTAAATCAATACCGACTAAATTGTCAGACGCATATTTCGTATTATTATTATCGTAGTAGGTACATATATAAAGGAGCACGAGGAATTAATCTCTGGAGGCAGTTGCACCGTTTAACATCAAAGGTCTGTAAAGAAATATTTTTTTTGGACGTAATAGAAAACTGGAGTCCTAATTATTATAACTGAATCAAATTTAGATGTATTCACTCACTGGAACAGTAAATATCTGCCTAGATTTTAGTTTGAACATTTTACAAATCAAAGCCATTTGAAGGTACCTAAATAAGTATTTTATTATGTACAGGGCCGTCTGTAATCCATTGTAGGCCCTGGGCACAAAGGATAACGAGGCCCCTACGGCTTTGAAAAAGGGCCATTTATTTAAAACAGCCAAAAAAAGAGGAGATAAGCAAATATTTTTGTTTCTTTGCAATCACGATAAATGAATTGATAATTGTAATATAAAATAATTCGAAATGGTCTGTATTGTGCCAGACGCGGATCGCGATTTCGACCTTTTTGAATCTCATCAGCGCGTCGCAGGCAGAATACAGACCATTTCGAATTTTATTCGATTAAGCTAACGTGCCTATCACGTTGAGGTTGGCTACGCCGGAATTCGTTTTCAGCAAGTTGATATCCACACAAGTGGACCTTGTTGTAGCATACGTAATCCTAAAATGTAGCATCGTGCTACAGATGGCGTTTACTGCGCCATTTGTAGTATTTTCTAAAATTGTATTATAATTCGGAACAGTAACTCCTTTAGCTTTGATAGGTTAGTTTTTAGTATTTATGTTTTTTTGAAAAGTTTTGATAAAGGCAAAATAGCCAAACAGTTGTTAGAAGTCTATGTCCTTGAGCACATCACATTCTACAGAAATTAGCAACATACAGGTCAATCTTTCAGATAAGCGTAGTACTTCTTAATTAATTTTTTATTCTTTCCAATTTGGAGAAATAGCGCTCCTCAATACTATCAGTTATCATCATGCTTAAAAAGATTCTCAATTCACTTTCTACTTTTAAGTGTGTTTCCAATTTTGTTTTGTAATTAATGGTCAATTTCCTCAAAATAAATATATTTGTCGATAATAAATATTGGTTTTAGGTTGGTGGATGGATCTGACAGAAACTAAAGGGCCCCCGTCGATTGTGGAAAGGCCCAGTGGAAAAGAGGGACTTGATTATGTGAACGCTATTTACTTGTATAAGGATTAGTCGCAAATTAATGTTATATATATAAGTAATTATGAGTGCTATCAGTACAGGCAAAGTCGTATTACGCAGTGACTATCAGCAATTTCTTATGCTGAAGTGTACGACGTGTTGCATGCCTATTTACAAACAATTTCTTTAAATTTAATTTTTCAAAAAATTTTTAACACAAAGTGATTAGACAAATTGTCCACAAAAGTGAATTTCAACCACTCCAAGCAATGGTAGTAGCACTTTCGAGCTCAAAGTGGCTGATAGGGTCGAAGAACTAGTTATATTAAGATTATAAAAATGAAATCTATTTCGTACGGGACTATTAGTGCATAAAGTACTTGAAATCCACCCAAAAGAGGTCTTACACCAAAGACACGTCGGTATCATTTGCAATTCTAAATTGTATATTCTCATTCTAAAATAATAGGGATTTTCAGAATTGGAAGAAATGGAATTTAAATTTAATTAATGAATCCTCATTTTTAAAGGCGGGACTTCACAAAACTAAGCTAATGCGGCATGGTTGCCTGTAGGGTTTTCTACCCGGGTATGCGGACCCGGTATATATTTTTTTTAGTACCCGGATACTATTTGATTGTCAGAAATTAGAATTTTATTATGTATTTATTTATTTTGGCTATGAATTTACATGCCAACAAACACAACTGACACCCTGGCGCTAGTTCGTATGTAACCACCAGTCAGCGCAACCTGTCCAGTGACATGCCAATACTACCCCTACCGAATGTACGACTTTTTTTCCTGATTACATGGAGGATATTATAATAGTTTCCTTATAAACAGTAAATGCGATTTATTACCTGGGATGTTAGATTGAACTTTATCGTCTTTAAAATCAAGAAAAAATACTTTCAGGGCAGAGGTATGCCAAAAAATCGTATACGGGCCTTGGGAAGAAAGTACGTACTAATACTACTAATAGCCTCGAAATTAACCAATTAGCAGCACAGAAGTAATCTTTTTGATAAACCTACTAGACCCTGCAATATATTCCCTTTTTTTGTCTCTATCCCATTTTCCTTGATAAATATAGAAAAGTCATAATAATCAATTTATTTAGCGAGTTTTTCATTATAGACAGTTTGATCTGTACATCAGCGAATTAAAAAATTACTTAAAATAAAATATTTGTCGTTCCATGAAGATACAATTCTCAAATAAGAATGTTTTTATTTTGACGTATATCAGTGGATAATGCCTAGTTGGTGTTTTATTCCATGCATTATGGGTCCTCATTCTTTCAATAATTATAGAAATATTAAATGAAAGAAAACACCGAACCACAACGTTGAAAATTATATAATTTTTTGGTCTGAAGAAGGCTCAGTGTGCCGAAATATATAAGGATTGCGGTCAACAAATCTTTTGTAACTTCAACATAATCCTTCTTTGTCTTAATGTGAACTTACAAACTTCATCAATTCAAATAAAAGTAGCATACTCCTGCTTGACATTACGTATAGTCTATGGCGAAAATGACTCTGAGAAGCTAACTATTACTTACTTACTTGTTTGTATTAATTAAAGTAAAAAACGTTTTATACTTAATTAATTCGGAAAGTTACAACGTTGTTGTCTGTCTGAACTTAATGCGAAATTTTTTATTATGTCTTCCAACGTTCATGATGGATGAAGAATGCAGCAGCAGCAGCGGTTGGTTCGAGCTTCACCAACTGCGCGATAATAAAATTAATTACTTTCGTCGAGGGGTTGTTTTGTGGTAGCCGCGGTTCTTCCGCCCGGTCTGGTACGCAACTGCGCGGAAACCGTAAGTGTCTCTCTTTCTCTCGTCGACGAAGATCGAACGAAAACTTGCCGCTCTCGCACGCAGTTGGCCAAGAACATTGTTTTCATTTTGATTTATCTTTTAGTTCTCGTTACGCGCCTGCTGAGACCTTAAATTCGATGCACTTGTACTATTAATATTGTTAAAATCCCATTCGTTTCGCGACCCCTTCCGAAGGGGCGCATCCCGAATTTCGACTCTAATGACGCACCATATATTGCGCCCCATAAAATAATTTTAAAACATTTTGTTTGATGCTCAAATATGGAGTATTACTGCGTTTCAGGAAATGGTCATTTCGTTGCAGAGCGTTAATAATAAATAATTTAATAAAATAAAATCATTCGAAGTGATCTGTATTCTGTCGAAACTGCCAGACCGCGGATCGCGATTTCGATCTTTTTGGATCGCATCAGCGCGTCGCAGGCAGCTCTAACAGCTCCTTTACCTGCTGTCTTAACAGCGCGTTTTAGAAAATACCACAAATGGCGTGGTGTGCGCCATCTGTAGTACGATGCTACATTTTAGGATTACGTATGCGCTCACCACGCCATTTGTGGTATTTTCTAAAACGCGCTGTTAAGACAGCAGGTAAAGGTTGGTCTGTGTTCTGTCGGAGCTGCTTGCGCCGCGCTGATGAGATCCAAAAAGATCGAAATCGCGATCCGCGTCTGGCAGTTTCGACAGAATACAGACCACTTCGAATTATTTTGTTTAAACATTTTGTTTGATGCTCAAATATGGAGTATTACTTCGTTTCAGAGAATGGTCATTTCGTTGCAGAGCGTTAATAATAAATAATTTACGTTACTACGAAATTATTATTTGTAAAAAGTTCCGTTTCCTTTTTCCTTCTTCTACTTCCAATAATCCCCCACAGGGATATTCTCCATCACATTTTCAAACGATTGCGATTAGTAGAGGTTGCCTCACGTCAATATAATCACAAACCAATAAAGTTTCCCTTCTGAATTATCGCTAATATTCGAGGGCGTTTTTTCTGGTCGATCCCTTACCTCCGAAACACCCTCGAAAATTAAACTTCGACACTCACGTCTTGATAGCCTTGTCGACTCCCTGCAAGGTATTGGTGTTACTTTATGCACGCTTGGGTTACCTTTGCCGATTTAGGGCTCCTTCACATCCCCGCCAATGAAAGTGGCAGACAGCTGGCTTAGTTTTCATTGTTATTTCCTGATTTTCTGATCCTAACTAATATAAATGCGAATGTGGGTTCCTTTTTGTTTGTTTGCTACCATTTCGTGCCTTAACTACATAACCGATCATCATGAAATTTTGTCCAAACATTGTCAGGGATGCAAAAAAGGATATAGGGTACCTTTTATGCAGAAAAAAGGTACTGTTCTCCAGAGATCAAAAAATTAGTATTACGTGGTCGTCGATGATCTTTAACACGCTTTAGGACATCAACGCGAGCGAAACCGCGGGTAAAACTCATGAAATTTTGTATATCGGCGGTGGTTTTTCCAATAAAAAGTCTTTTGAAGATTTCCCCTCTTCCACGAAAACAAAATAAAATAAAACAATAAAAAGTGGTATAGTGCCCTGTTCAACTTTGAGTGTGTAAGGCAACTGATTCAGTCAATATTTTTAAAATAGGTTCAGCGATTTATGCAATGAGTGACCAACATCCCAGAATCATGAATATTGAATATTATGGATGAATATCTATACCTATACATGAGTATATGTATGTTCAAACGATTAGGTTTGTTTACCTGTTGACTATGACTACAAACATGAATTTTCGATTAATAATTGTAGAAATACAGCAAAAGATATGTACATAAAATGCCGTAAATGCGATCGATTTTAATTTTTTAATATTAGGGTTATGTAAAACTCCATCCAACTTTATTATTAAACGATTTAAAAGATATCTCCAAGACCCGTTTTTAGTTTTTTTAATATTTTGACAATTTGACAACACCAAATGATATTTTTGTATGAATATTGGAATGTTCTACGCTTATGCTTATATTAGTCTCACTTTAATTTTTCACTTTTTGTTCTACTTAAATGTCCAATTAAATTTATTTTCTTAGGTAATGTCTTGGATGATAGAAATAAATCAAATTGAAAAAAAAATAAAATAATAAACACCTTAACTTATGTATATACACGGTGTAATAGAAATAAGTACCGAACTTTACGGGGTGTGAACTAGATGCAATAAATAATCGCGCTGGAACACTATGTAAATTTACGAACAGAAAAGAAAGAAAAAAAATGAACTAGGTTTATTCCAAAATTCAAAATTCCATCTCGCATAAAACAAATTTGTTTGTAAACAACACTCTATAGAAAAAATGAGGCTATGCAACACTTTTGTTTCAAAACTACCAACATAAACTCACTCACTACTGAAAATCAGATATATAGGCAGATACTATTTTAGCGTTAGTTTTCTTTCAAATAAACAATATCGTCCATACAGCGCCTATATGGTTCAAACAATTCAATACGTATCATTGTAACAACTACTGTTCTAGAGTAAAAAAAAGCAAAAAACTTTTGGGTGTTTCATTCCCACCAGCCAGTAATGCTGTGGGCGGGCAGTCCCTCCGGACTGTGCCGGAAGGTAGGGCGGAAGGCCCTCTTCAGCCTGCTTTAAGCAATGGGTGGGTGGCGGTTCGGGTGAGAAAGATGAGACAGACGAATTGAAGACAAAAGAGAGTAAAAGATTATCTGTGGAATATTACTGCCTCAGCATTTGCCTAAGTGATCCAAGGAAACCACAGAAAAACTTGGACCAAGGCAGACGGACCCGGAATCGAACCGGCGTCCTCCCGAATGCTAAGCAATGGTCTAGACCTCTAGGNACAGAAGAGAGTGAAAGATTATCTGTGGAATATTACTGCCTCAGCATTTGCCTAAGTGATCCAAGGAAACCACAGAAAAACTTGGACCAAGGCAGACGGACCCGGAATCGAACCTCCCGAATGCTAAGTAATGGTCTAGACCTCTAGGCCATGCCGCTCGGTTCTAGAGTAACCGATCTCTACATTAATGATTGATGTTGTATTGTTGAATTGGTCTATTGAACACCACGTCGACTGCCTCATACAGGGTTTAAACGTTAAAAGAATCAACACTTACTAGACGTTGACTGTTAACATGAACACTTAATCTAATATAACAAATAAACAACACATGTATAAAAAATGCAATGCAAGTACTACACTGCTGCTGGTAATCACCAGCTGATTGAGTGCAGCGTTGCAGGTCGTATTCCTCTGCCAGGGCCGGAATGGAATTTACCCGTACTTTCAGTTACGTTGTTCTCGAAAATGGTGAACTCTAGGCCATTAATCATTTAGAGAGTTTACACTGTCTGTTCGTACTTGGTTACATTAATACGTACACAATTTAGTGGCCCGTATTTATAACATACTTCTAGATTTGGAAAATTGTTAACGTTCGAAAATTGGTTGAAGAACCGTATTTATTGTGACATTTGTAAATGATTAATTTTGTGTTGTAATTAACAAGAAGTATTAAAACTGTCCTCGTAATTGTTTCGAGGCGGTCAATTCGAATCGTCCGCCCCAACTGCAAATCACATATCGTAATTATTATGAATAAATCTGTCATGTTGCTCGTCTGAATACCCTTAATTATACATATGCATGAGAACGATGTGTTTTCGTAGTCGATTCTTAATATCTTTATAATTATACTTTTGCCTTGCAACACTGAGGGTCTGTTTATAAAAATGACATGACCGCAACGTACGTACAAGCGAGATGGATATTTACGTATACGTATATGCAAGTAAACTATTTTCATTTACAATGCATAAATGAAACACATTTTGTGTATTGGGTTTCTATTTTTTTTTTTTTTTGAATTCATTAAACATTGAATAGGTGTAATAGCGTGTAGGTCCTCAACAAAATTTTGACTAATTCATGAAATAATCGATGGACTGGGCGGATCTCATATCCTAAGCATAATTGTGTCTTAATACATATCTATGTGCTTTGTCGAATACGTGAAATAGGCAACCATTCAAATTAAAGAGCTGTTTTAAGTAGATGTTATATTTATAATGATATACTTCATTCACTTTCTCTAGCGATGTGCCCCTTCCAATGTCTTGGATGCGCGCTGGAAAAATCGTAGGTAGGGAGAAAAAAGCTCATTATACTCTCAACTCTTGTTCATTAAACATACTTTTTCATACAGTACCCGAGAACTAACTTAACATTGTAGTCGAAAGGAAACATGTTCTTCCATACATACAAACTGCAAATATAAATTTGTACACTCAATATTGGTTTGTTGAAGGATTTACTGCGTTATGTTGAGACCGTAGACTTCGTATTAATTTACCTGTAATCTATAAGAAAAGAACTATTTTCGATATTTTTTGCAAAATTTTAGATTCAGTGGTTTCGGAGATAAGGGAGGGGGCAATTTTCATCTATTTTCTTAAATAACTTTAAAACTATTTATTTTAAAATTTAAAAAAAAATGTAAATTTCAGACCTTTACGGCAATCGCTTTCATTTGATATGTTACACGGTACCTACAGTTTGCAAAGATTTTTTTTTATTTCGTATTGGTTCCCCGAAAATGACCTCCATGTTCAAAATTAATTTATTTACGTTATGCCTCCGTATTGGGGTCACATAAATTCATATGTGTACTAAATGTCAACTTAATCGGTCCACTAGATTCGGAGCAAATTGACTGTGACAGACGGACAGGCACACACGAGACACAAGGGTTCCGTTTTTCATTCGGACATACGGAACCTTAAAAATAATAATATTAATTGTTTTCTGGCAATTTAAGTGTATTAATGGATTAGAGGAATAATGTTAGAAAAGAAAGACAATTTTAAAATTGGTACAAAACATGGCATTGTAGATACTTGGCTTGTTGGTATAGACCCTTTACATCAAATAGTCCATACAAATAAATGAAATGGTGTTGAATCACACGATCTAGGGGTTGGTTCTTACCACCGAAACGCGAGAGTACACGGCCAGGAAATGTCTCATGGAGTAATTGAATTGCTTCACGGGCTGCATAACATGTGGCACAGTGTTATTCAAACCATATATCCACATCAATATCAATCGATTTGGGCAGGAAGAACTGTGTTATCATGTGGCAATATTACTGCTAGACCAGTATCATTTCCGAAAAAGTATGGTCCAATGATGCCTCCAGCCCAAACAATTACACATTGAGCATGCATTTGTTTTATGACGATTCACTTCATCGCTGAAAATGATTTTGTTAGAAAAATAGGCATCCACTTGTAGCTGTTCAGTAATCCATCCAAGAAACACTCTTCGCTGTGCATGCTCATTAGGCTTTAGTACTTGTGTCAAATGAACTTTTGTAAACATAGAGACACAGACCTTCAGTAGAGAGCTTCTTGAAATTTGCAATTCTTGTCTATTACGCGGAATTGATGTTCCTGGACTTTCAATCAACATTCTCATGATTCGATATTGACATCTGAAGGACTTATTTTTGGACAATCAGAGTGTTTAGCATCCCCAATTGATCCAGTCCGCCTGAATCATTACTCTCTTTACAATTGATCAAGTTAAATCACTGTTCTGACCATATTTTATAAGAAATTATATCCGCCAGAATTTCATTATTTTTGAAATATTGTTCAATATGAAAAATACCTTGTTCTATCGTGTAAAGCTCCATTTTTACTAACCCTGGACCAGGGGTCGGCAACCTGCGGCTCTTTGGATGTGAAGCTGCGGCTCTTTAGTTCCATACGAAAATATTATTTATTTTATCAAAAAAAAAAAAATTTAAAAAATCTTTCTGAATTTTGATTAACGAGGATTAGGCACTGATTCTATCTCTCAGCCATTTGTACTCGCTTTTCACCGCATCCCAATAGTATTCCAGATTGTTACAGTGAGGTGAAGAAGTTGGCATGTGGAGTGCTGACTATCTTCGAATCGACAGATTCGTGCGAGCATGAATATAATTAAAAGTAAAATAAGAAGCCAACTAACAAATGAAAATTTAGAGTCGTGTTTGAAACTTAAAACAACAAGTTATGAGCCAAATTTACTCAAACTTTCCAAAACCATGCAAAGCCAACACTCCCATTGAATTTGTTTGTTAAAATGTATGTTATTATTCTTTTTTTATTTTAACTACAAGTTACATTGTTTAGTAAAGTTTAAATTTTCTACTTGAATAACCATGCAAAGCCATTTGAATTTGTTTGCTCAATTGTTTGTTATTGAAGTACAAGTTAGTGTTGTATATAAATAGATATTTTTTCTTATGAATAAATAGATTAGTTTTTTATCAAAAAAAAATTATTTAAATGCGAGTACTTACTATTTATTTTTGGCAAGAAAAAAATTTGTGGCTCTTTAAAAACTTTGAAATTTTGTAAATTGTAATTTCTGACTCAAAAGGTTGCCGACCCCTGCCCTAGACCATTAGCTGTCAAATGTTTTTTTTGTAATGTTGCCAGTACACCAATGGTGAGAAATTCAAATCTTCCATTAATTTTGGGACTTCCTTTATATGGTCTACCTTTTCTGTTTATATAATAAGATTTTTTGTGAATTTGTTGATGATCCCTTCCGTGCATTGAACTGAATATTTTCGTAGCAAAATGAGAAAACAAAAGACAAACAGCGCGTTCAATGGTCTCCGTTGGTTTAATTAACTTGAAATTGTCTGGTAAAAAGTATTAATTATCGAATGAATTATACTTCGTTAAAAGTTCGACCTTTTCCGATAAATAATTCGTTCAGATTTGCAATTCTCCGTCACGAAGAAGTAGAAAAAAAAAAAAACGGTAGGTAATAATAATTTCGACGAATTTGAATACGTACTTGAAACCGAAAAAGGCGGTGCAGTATGCAAGCAAGCGGCGAGAAGGAAAGACGAAGGGAGGGGGGAGGGTGAGTACAGACAGACGAAAGAACATCGACTTGGAACATTCAAAGAATATTAATTTTCTGTCATTTCGAAAACATCGAAAGTACTATGAGAAAAAAAGTAGAACGCGATTCGAAAAGTCACGATATCGCGGAATAATCGGCCGCGAGATGCACACCGCGGTCTTATTTATTATCATCCGAATTAATATAATGACATATCGATCGGAAATCAATTCAAAATGGCCGCCGGTCGTGCATTTCGACTCTCTCAGCAAATATATACATAAATACATACCTAACAAGCCAGCTACCGGCAAATCATATCTTTCTGCCCGATAACTATCCATTACCTGGATAAAAATTCAAATATAAACTGCCTTTCGTGATATAACCGTGCCCACTTTAATTTTATTCTTCTATTTCTTTACTTCTTCTTCGTCGTCGTCTTTCTTTCTTTACTTCTACTAGTTAGGTACCTACTTACCTACCGTACTATATTTACCTCTCGCTTCTTCCCTGTGGTACTATGTGTATAAAGCATAACACAATGTTTTATTCATTGGATAAAATCGAAACTTTAGGCCTCCGTTTTCTCATAATAATCAATCGCTCCGTGATCTGTTGTACAATTTTTGAAAAAAAAAAATTATGTCTAAAACAAAAACAATTTTGTAACTTATAAAAGTCATACACACATATATTTAAATAAACTAACTTCATATTAAACTAACTCACTTCTAAAAGATGTCTAAATTATACGTATGTTTAATCATAGTATATTCAGTATACAGTTACATTAGTTCGACGGATCGTTAACCTTGTAGGTCGGTTGGTCGTGGTTGCTGTTGTCACCTCTCGTAGTTTAGTGGTAAAACATTGGTGCGTAAAGCCAAAGGTCCCGAGTTCGATTCCCGGCGGGGGTGTGACAACAGCAACAATTTTTCCCTCATTAATTTGAGGTAGTGTGTAGTGGGTAGAAAATCAGAAATTAATTTTCAGAATAATATTTCATATTTAAATAAAAAGAAGGTCACTCATCAATATAAGGATCTGTATAAGTTTATGTAACGCAACTTGGGGGAGAGGGAGGGGGAGGTCTTATATAAAATGTTAGAAGAGACCGGGGATAGGTGACTATAGACTAAGTGTATGAACTATGTCATCTGATCATAACCAAGCATTACATTTCGCGACCCGCTCGGTTGTCTGAAGCGTCACATCAAGGTCGTGCTTTGTTTTCGAACACTGACATGTTTTTCATATTCCAATTACATAAGTAATATTTTGATATATTGTATTTTTTGATCTGATGCCTACTCGTTTTATGTAAATAATTTTTCTATTAGTCCTAGCATTTAATGAGGGCACATTTATCATATATCATATCTTATTTTTCAAGTCAACGGCAGTGTTTAGGCTAGCCATGCGATCAAAATTAAAAATGGCGTCTGGGGTTGGTAGACCAATTTTTTTCGGGGCTGGTTGAATAATTATTCAACCAACCCCAATGAAATATGCAGTTGAAAACAACACATAAATTAACTTTTTATTGGACTTTTAAATCGCTACGTGACCAAATTAAAAGAATAATTAGAACAAAATCCGAAATTGACGAGAGCAGAATTAACCCTGGACACAGTGGAATATATAAAAAATTGACAAATTTTTACTAATCTAGAAGAGGAAACTTTAGCCAGTTTATTTTTTAACAAAAGGTTCAATTATATTAAAAAAATGTTTAATTATTTGCTCCTTCTCAAGAGTCAAACTTACTGGTACATAAGTCAACTTACCCCGGGCATATGGTCTACCTACCCCGGGCCAGGGGTAAATTGACTAAGATTTAATATTTTGTAAAATGCATTAAATCATCACTGTTATACTAAACTAAGAACTAAATGTTACATATTTTTATTAGGTTTATAGATTTTCTATCAATTAACATGCTTTTCTTGTCTATATACATTAAAACACAAAAAAATATGAACTATTCAGTAAAAAACTAGTCAACCATCCCCGATCTCCCCTACTTACGTAACGTTACATGTTTTAGTGACTCTCCTGTATTTTATGCGATATTTTTAAGTCAGAGTCGGCACAAAGGGATTACGTGACATTTACAGAAAGGAAAAAAGGGTAAAGTGAAACGTTATGGTGCATCACAGCTTCCACCGGTTGGAGGATCAAAATTTTTCAAAAACTGCATTACATTATACACAGAGATATGATTTATTTGAAATAAATACATTTAAAATGCAAATACAAAATAAAAATACCTATCTTTATATTGCATTTAAATTGTTTTTTGAGAAAAGCATTTTGTATTTTATTTAAAATACTTTTCCAAACGTATTTTCTATTTGTAAAAAGCAAAATACATTTTTCTAGTATCACTAATCAAACATTATATAAAATTATGAATGAAAGTTGCTCACATTGGCCATTGAAGGTATTAGCAACTTAAAAAGGGGACAAAGAGACATTCCATTAATGCCTTGTAATTTTTTTTACTGAAGAGAGCCCAAAAAATTCTAAACTCCTTGGAAATGGGTAATCTAAAATATTGAATCGATAATGTTTTTCGGGTTCTATGTCATGGTCCATGGAATTTTGAAGTTGAAATTGATATCAGCACCTGCAAAATCACCACCTATCGTATCTTTAAAGGGAACTATGAAATTCTATGAATTACGACAAAACAACCCGCAGAACAATATTGAATTGATATACGGCAGCTGTGTAAAACTAAAAACTACAAGGTATTATGGTGTGCTACTAAATGAGCATAGTTCAAAATTCTTAGAAAACGATTCGAAAACCTTCACTTATTAGGTGAATCCAAAGCTAAAGAAACTATGGATTCCATTTCTTTCTCTTATTACAATGTGTAAAAGATCAGAAACAAAATGGAGTTGTAAATATTTTGATATTTAAAAATATAATTATTTGAAACCCTATTTTGGCTTTGATCTTTCACGCTAAAGAAACTATTTTGACATGAATGTCTTTTTTCTAATTAAAACGGGTGACAAATGTAAATAAGGAAACATGTAGAAGAATTATTTGTTGCTGAACTGAAGAAAATATACCTAACATTAAGGCAGAAAAACTATATCTCAATCAATTCAAACAGAAAAATATGAATCATCTCAATCTTCGCAGCTGGTGATATAATGTAAACACCACTAATAGTCTAAAAAAACTACAATATTTAAAAAATGAGCAAATGCCTGCAAGGTTT
>NW_020439506.1:1436080-1437080 GCF_000699045.2 Agrilus planipennis | reverse complement strand
AAATATGTATCATACTCAATCTTCGCAGCTGGTGATATAGTACAAATACCACTATTAGTCTAGAAAAACTACAATATTTAAAAAATGAGCATACGCCTGCAAGGTTTTCTTGAAAAATATTTTATATTTAAGCAAATGTACAAAATTAAATCGGTACTACAAAAAAGTATTAATTAAAAAAAGTATTTTGAATTTGAATGGCAGAAATAATTTTTCTTCGCTAACTTGGGGTGGCTTTTAGTGGATGGGAATTGAATGAATTTTCACATTAAAATTTGGGGTATAAACCACTACTGAGTTTCTTAAAATGTGTTTTTTGTAGTTACATTTAAAATGATAAACAAACAAGTGGGTTAATTTGCGATGCCTGCTTAGAATAAAATTTATTTTAAAATAACAACTAAAAAATATTCTGTCGAGAGCTCTTCCACAAAATGATTTTGTACAGTCACTTTTTTAAAATAACGCCAATCCCGAAAAATCTAGATTAGAACAACATGTTGGTGAAAATGGAGCTAAGTATATCTGGAATATAGTTACAAAGCTTATGGTTAATGTTCTTTGTTGTCGTGCTCAGGCAATTCACATTGTAGATCGTAAAATTGGATCTAAACTATGTGAGCATACGTAATCCTAGAATGTAGCATCGAACTACAGATGGCGTTTACCGCGCCATTTGTGGTATTTTCTAAAACGCGCTGTTAGGACAGCAGGTAAAAGTTGGTCTGGTTCTGTCGGAGCTGTCTGCGACGCGCTGATGAGATCCAACAAGATCGAAATCGCGATCCGCATGTGGCAGTTTCGACAGAATACAGACCACTTTGAATTATTTTATTCGATTATGGTAACATGCCAATCACGTTGAGGTTAGCTACGCCGGGATTCGTTTCAGTAAGTAGATATCCATATATTTAAATGGACCTTGTTGGAGCATACGTAATCCTAAAATGTAGCATCGTACTACAGATGGCGTTTACCGCGCCATTTGTGGTATTTTCTA
>NW_020439506.1:1416469-1435775 GCF_000699045.2 Agrilus planipennis | reverse complement strand
GAATGGACAACTAGATACAATGAGACTCAGCTATAACGTATCAAAGGAAGACGTACGTATAATAAAAATTATATAAAAAAATATTTTGTCAATAATTTATCGATTTCGAATTTAATATTAGTTCTCATCAGCACGCAGCTGCTCCGTAAAAACGAGTTTATAATTAGATAAACAATTGAAATATTCCGATTATGTACCAGTAAATATGAATAGGTGGTCTTCTACTGCCTGTAACTTAACATTATAATAACTTGTTCTTTCGAGGTAGCTTCGATGTGATCGATGATTTATCGAAACTAACTATTGCATGCTGTTGAGAACTAATAAATTCAAAATCATGGTCCACGACTCATAGTTTCAATAAATTACTGACCAAGAACTTCTTAAGTTACTAAATCCCAATTTGGGGTTTAATCGAGTGATGTAAACCCTTTCAATTCCTAGATATTTGAGATGGATTTAGATGAAGATCATCCTAGAAACACTGAAGAACAATGTAGTTCGGTCTCACTTATTCTAAGATTCATTCATGGAAAAGGGGTAGCTTTTGCTCCACCGTGAAATATGTATACATACCTGTCTATTTTAATTTATAATATTATCATCATCAGAAGGTCGTTAGTCCTAAGACTAGTTGGACACGCACCTCCACTCCTTCCTATCCTGAGCATTTGCGAACAATAATCTAATCCTAGTTTTCCACTACTCTTCTTAACTCCTGTTTCTGCCTCTTATATGTCTGACTAGACCTTCATGACTGAGAAAGTGTATCACCACATTTCGAACGCTTCTAACCTTTTCGTTCCCTCCGCATCCACCGTCCATGTTTCGCACCCGTACAGCGCCGCGCTCCAAACATACACCTTTAACAATCCTTTCGAATTTCTACATTAATCGTTCGCGAGCACAGAAAGTACTCCTTTTCATTAAAGGTGACTCGACCCTGCACAATCTTCTGCTTTATAAATATATCCCTGCTACTCCTTCCGTCCTGACTTATCTGACTTCCTAGATATCTAAAATCAGCTACTTCTTCTAATTTTTCGTCTCCTACATTTATAATCGTTCTTTCCCTACTTTTTCTTTCTTCGCATATCAGTATTCTTGTTTTACTTTTATTTATTATCATACAATACTGTTTTGTCAATACCGCTTCCATTTTATTTAAAGCTAACTCTAACTCCTCCTTACGAGATGCTAATACTACTATATCATCTGCAAATCTAAGCTTACTAATCTTTTGCCCCTATAAATATATTGGGAATGGAACTTTTTGGTTTGAAGCAAAAAATACGCGTTGGGACTGTACTATTTCGTAATTACAACTTAAAAATTTTAAATTTTTGGTTGTACATACTAAAATAGGTAAAAAAAGGTCAAAAAACGAGTTTGATTTTGGAGAGTTTTGAAAATATTTTGTGTAAATACATTTCTATTTCGAACAACAAACTTTATTATTTTATATTAGAAGTACGTAATAGCGTAGTATACGTCATGGAAGCTATATTATTTATTGTTATAACCGTGTCTACGTTTCAAGTATTAAGTAGTACTGTATATCTTTGTTATTTGTAAACTGCGTTGATGTTTTTAATTTGTTGTTAAATAGTAAGGAAGCTCTTCCGTTATGGGTTAAAAAAGTCCATCAATTATCTAAACTAAGAGGAAGTTGTCAACTGCCGAAACTTTTTATTATGCATTATTATCATAAGCACACGAAGAACAAAGAAATTATAATTTAAAATCGACTTTAGACGCTGATGGCTGAACAACGGAATCATTTATTTAATTGTTTTACTCGTTTATATTGCGTTAACAATAGAAATATCTTGACCCCGTCTGCATTTGCATTCAATAATTTTAAATGGAATCGTTTTCTCCTGTAAATGTATTGTATGTATCTATTTAATTATCATAAAACTTGAAAAACAGAAATTTAAATAAAACTTCTTAATTTATACAAAATAGACGCCTTGAACTGTTTACATTATTAAAATCGTATTGTCGCCGTTGATAATACGAAATAAACATATAGGATTTTATTACCATAATATTAATGCACTTATTGTTTTCTCCATACGAAGTAGGTACCTAATAAGTAGGTTTGTCATAGAATGCAGGATTTTTTGCCTACTAAAAAATAGGACACTTGACGGAATACATGCACAGGGCGACAATCTTCGCATTCCAAATGCCACAATTAGATCTGTGAACCTGATTTCCCCCGCTCCAAATTTTTTATCTTTAAGGTATGTTATTTAGGCCTTTCGCAAGGCTCTCACAAAACTTTATGTCAAAAAATATTTTTTTTCGGCGGATAAAAAGAAAACGAAAAACCGAAAAAAATGTTTTTCTCTGAAAGTACTGGGCTGATTTTATTCGACTAAGGGGGAGATTTTAAGTTTAGCTGCAGCCAATTTATAGAAAAAAAAAGTAAAATTTTCCTGCTAAAATTTCTTTTGCATTTCTGACAAGACACACGTCCATTTTTTTTAATAAATTCTCCTTATTTCACTGTATAACATATAATTTTTTCAAATTTTACAAAATGACCGAACATTGTCAAAAAAGTATGAAATTATGATAATTATTTTTCTCATACCTACATGAATCAGTTTGTCGTTATGTTTATTATAAATAGAGGGGAATGAAACTTTTATCATTGAATAGGTACCTACTATGCCATAAATGAGCACAAAACAAAGATCATTTGTATTATGTTGCTGTTAAAGCAGGTAAGAAAGTAAATTTGAGAAATTAATCTTGGTTGAACATGGACACAAGCAATCTTCGATTTTTCTTTTTTCTCTTATATCTGGCGAAAACATTAATTTTTTGAAATAAAATTTCGTGATGAGCTTTCCGAAAGGTGCCTACATAATATACCCAAAAAGAAAAAAATTTGAAGCGGGAGCATTTTTCACATGCTTTTGTAAGAAATTGAATACATCATTAATAAACATGTGCGTCCGCTCAATAGTTTGTGCATTTTTTTTATAAACAAGTTAACAACGATTTATCGATGTATTTTTCGTGTTTCTTCTATATTTTCCGTCGATTTTAATATCAGGAAATCCAGTTTTCAAAGTGGAAAATTTTCTTCAATAAATAAAGATTTGTCTAGAAGGAACCAATTTCTTTCGTGTACACATTTAAAACAGAAATCCGACTTCAATTTCATTGAAATATCAAGGAAAGAGTTAAGAAAAGATCTCTAATAGAAGACCTAAAATTTGAATGTTGCTTGTAAAAAGGAACATTTTTTCTATAAGTGGTCCGATTTTTAAAGTGATAAATAAATTTTCTGTAATTAATATATACATCGAAGACGCGATTACCATCATAGATATACAGGGGCATAGTATGCTTCAATTTGCAGATGATATAGCAATGTTAGCATCTAGAAAGCAGGAGTTAGAGATACCTTTAAAAAAAATGGAAGCGGTATTGATGAAACAGAACTGTATGAAAATAAATAAAAGTAAAACAAAAATACTGGCATTCAAGGGAAGAAAAAGTAGGGAAAGAGCGAATACAATGATAGGAAACAAAAAATTAGACGAAGTGGCTGGTTTTAGGTCTCTGGAATGTCAGATAAGTCAGGACGGAAGGAGCAGGCATGAAGGTCTATTCAGAGACATATTAGGGGCAGAAACGGGAGTTAGGAGGGGTAGAGGTAGACCTAGATAAGATTACTGTTCGCAAATAGTTAAGGATATGGGTTGTTCTAGTTTTAGGGAAATGCGAAGATTAGCTCAGGATAGGAAAGAGTGGAGAATCATAGGACTGACGATCTTACAATGTTAAATAACAAAAAAATATAATTTTAGTGTTTGAATAGGATAGAAGACAGTTCCTACATATTCTCTATGAGTGTATGTCATAACGGATCAATAATTAGCATTTGGTAACATGATGATTTTTATAATTTTTTTTATTAACAAATTAATTTAAGATTTATATACCATAGGAGCCAGATTTCTACCATAAATGTGGACACGAAAAATCTTCATTAATTGAAGTAAATTTACTTAACACTTTCAAAAATCGAACCATAATAGAAAAAAGTTCCTTTTTATAAATAAGATTCCAATTTTAGGTCTCTTATTAGAAATCTTTTTTTAACTGTTGTCAATGAAAAAGTATTAACTATTAATTAATATTAAGTTTATTGTCATTTCGCCATGAATAAAGTTTCTATTATTAACTATTATGATGCTGCTAATTGAATTTTAGTAATTGGATGACCTTGATATGTTGTTAAATTATATTCGTGATAAACAGTGGATGGCTAACTAATAATAATCGTCTTCCTTTATTAAAAATAATAAAATAAAAGTGCGCACGATGACATGTAGTTGTCGGATGTTGATGGGACATTATTAAATTTTCCCATTAATTCAGATATAAAACACACAAAGGATCGGAAGAACAATTTGTAACACGATACGGTCATGAATACGTTACTATATACATAAATATATATATATCTATATATATACAAATGCACATATATTTATGAATGTGTTTGTATACACAACTAACCATTTTGCAATTTAGGTTCGGCTCTGTTAGCTAATTAAAACTGTCATTTGCAATTTGTGCACTAATTGAGTTTTTATTAGTTGGAGTTAACGTAAATTGAGAATTACTTTGTTCGTGGCTTTTTAACGTCAAGTTTAATCGTTCGCTTTTTCAGTTTTCTTCTCTATACCTATGTATGTATGTATGTACGTACGGTCTATATCTTAAGTTCATTTAAGTTTAACTCCGTTATTTTCCAATTCGATTTGCACAACAAACTTACAGTTAATTTTGTAGGGATATTTAGATTAATTACGAAGAATATTCAAATGATAACGTTAATAGTATATATAAAATAAATTATGAGTGCTGTCAGTACAGGGCAAAGTAGTATTACGTAAATGAAAGTTAATATCAGCAATTTCTTATGCTGAAGTGTACGATGTGTTGCACACCTACTTACAAACAATTCCTTTAAATTTTAATCATTGATTACTATACATCTATTAAAAAACCATAATGGCCGACATCAGTGACAATGCGACAACAATTGAAAAGGAATGATGGCCGACAACAGCAACAATTAGAAAAGAATGATAGCCGACGCTACGTCATAGTGGAGCAATAAAAATAACCGACTATTAACAATACGAATAAACGTAGCGCTAAAATCTTTTTTTAATTATAAATATAAAAAAAAAAAATATGAGTGCTTTCAGCACAGGGCAAAGTACTATTACGTAAATGAAAGTTAGTGTCAGCAATTGCTTGTGCTGAAGTGTACGATGTGTTGCACACCTATTTACAAGCAATTCCTTTAAATTTTAATCATTGATTACTATACATCTATTAAAAAACCATGATGGCCGACAACAGCAACAATTAGAAAAGAATGATGGCGGACGCTACGTCATAGTGGAGCAGTAAAAATGGCCGACTGTTGACAATACGAATAAACGTAGAGTTAAAATCTTTTTTTAATTATATTAAAAGAAATTATGAGTGCTTTCAGCTCAGGGCAAAGTCCAACTGTTGCCCTCTAACTATTGCTGTCACTGATGACAGTGCTTTAAAGCGCATGAATACAATTAGAATCAAAACGTTTTTGAAACACAAAGAAAGTGATTAAACAAATTGTTCACAAAAGTGAATTTCGACCACTCGAAACAATGTGCTAACAGTTTCGGGTTCACTGTGACTGATAGGGGGAAGAACTTGTTTATATGATTTATTTTATGTTGAACAGAACTAAACCTGAAATAAAAGTATCTAAAATAATAAAAGTATAACTAAGTGAATTAATTACGATGACTTAAACCTAAATATTTCCCTATAAACTTATATTATGAACATGAAAAAACTCATCCTAAACAATAAAAATGAAAGCACTATATTACGTATGTATGAATGGCCAGATAAGTCCGAGATGATACATCTGTAAAATATACAACGGGAAATATATGAGCGACCAATTCAACCACCAATAAATGAATAAAACGAAATTAATAAATNCATACCTTAGTGGTTAGAGCATTGGTGCGTAAAGCCAAAGGTATCGGGTTCGATTCCCGCTGAGGGTGTGACAACAGCAACAATTTTCCTTTAATTGAGGTAAATCGTAGTAGGAAAATTAAATAAATATATGAATTTTCATTAATAATATCACCCCTATTAAATGTCAAAATGGACCATATAATAAATAATAATACATTATTTATATTACAGTCTATTCCTGATCACTGGTATTAAGGGTCAACACGCGAGGTACCTCCACGAAAAATAAATTAAGCTAGTATAGAGTATCTACCATGGTAAACAGTAAAATAGCACGCTTTCACTAAGGTACTAAAAACTAGCAGAGTTTGAAGAGTCAACTCGCATCATATCCAAAAACAAAGCACTAAGGGTTGTGAAATATTTCAGAATGTTCTGGAAATTTCCGAAATGGAAACTATTCTTTGTAGTAGAAGTAGAGGAAAAGAAGGTTTAAATTATGGTTGTATGAGGTTTCCCCGATTGTAATGTGTGAAGTGCTATGAATCAGGATAACAGCCAAAGACTAGGTTATGTTATAGTAGAATCTCCGGCTACAAAAAAAATAACCAAGACAAAAGTTGCTTTGGAAAATGGGATGACTTGTCAAAACTTCAATGACAAAGCAACCGAGCGGCATGGCCCAGAGGTTTAGACCATTGCTTCGCATCCGGGAGGACGCCGGTTCGATTCCGGATCCGTCTGCCTTGGTCCAAGCTTTTCTGTGGTTTCCTTGAATCACTTAGGCAAATACTGGGCAGGAATATTCCGCAGAGAATCTTTCATGCTCTTCTGTCTTCATTACGCCCGTCTCATCTTTCTCGCCCGAACCCCCGCCCACCCATTCCTACGATTCCTGAAAGCAGGCTGAAGAGGGCCTTCCGCCCTACGTTCCGGCGTAATCCAGAGGGACTGCCCGCTCACCAGCATTAGTGGCTGGTGGGAATGAAACACCCAAAAGTTTAGTTTTTAACAAAGCAGTTTATATACATGTACATAAAAATAGGTCTCCTCCACCTCTAAAAGACAGTCCAGAAATTCGAAAAAATTTTTTGGAGTCATACTTCTCTAAATAAATGTGAAATACATTCGTTCTCATTTATATTTTCCTATTAAAACCCAAAAACCTTGTTATCTTGTAGTGTTACATATTAAAAAGGGCACATAATATAATATCTATTCATCACCCTCAAAAAGTTACACCTACTTATATTTTGTTGTTGCGGACGTACTATGTACGTTAATATTTAATGGTGATTGATTTTTTTTCTATACATATTGCGATAAGGGTTGAACATTAAAAGGACAGGTTGTAGTCAAACGCGATTATTTTCAAGAGGGATGGTTGTATTTCTTTATAATTATGGAAAATAACAGGCTACACCCTCACTGCACCGTATTGTTCTATACTTTTAATGGAAATTAATGGTTCATTTGTTGTATTTGAGCGGGCATTTAAGGTTGATTGTCACTATCCATCTAGCAGGCAATCGTCCGTCAGGTGTCCGTCATTTTTATGTTGTATTTGTTAGTAGCGGAAACGTATGAAATTTAAGAATTGTATACAATTCCTAGGATATGTATACAATTCCGAGGCTATTTGGGAAATGTACAAAATATTGTTTCAAAGATTTTTAATGCACACATTTCATAGGAAATGTATACATTTTCTAGGAATTGTATGAAATTCCGATATTATACTAGGAAATATATAAAATGAATAAAACACGTTAGTAAACTAAGAATCAGAGTTATCTGTAATATGAAGATTGGAAAAAGTTTGGTGGTTGTTGTAGAACAAACAGAATAGCTCAAAACCCCAACGCCAAAACACGACACTGTAGCTGTCCGAAGCACTTTTCGGTAACAAAGTTACCTTCTTCAGTTTTACTTCAGTCCCTGAAGAAGGTAACTTTGTTACCGAAAAGTGCTTCGGACAGCTACAGTGTCGTGTTTTGGCGTTGGGGTTTTGAGCTATTCTGTTTGTTCTACAACAACCACCAAACTTTTTCCAATCTTCATATTACAGATAACTCTGATTCTTAGTTTACTAACGTGTTTTATTCATTTTATTCACAGAAAGCATTAGTTTTATACATTTCCTAGTACAATATCGGAATTTAATACAATTCCTAGGAAATATATACATTTCCTAGGATAGGTGTGTGTTAAAAAATCTTTGAAACAATATTTTATTGTATACAATTCCCAGATTTCATACCTTTCCGGTATCATATGTAGGATAAGGTTGGGTAAATCGTACCATAATCTAAATCGTACCACCGTTACTTTTCATATTTAGGATGCATATTGTGCTATCTTGTGTACAAACTTAAAATCTATTATTCGATACAAATTAATGCAGATGTCATGTTTTTTGGAATGACGGTTGTATTTACGAATATGGTGGATAATGAAAAAGGCAGTTTACGGGTGTAATATTTCCTTGTCGTGTCTAAGGCTTTATTTAATACTAGGTAAGTACAACACGATGTATTTTAGTATGCACTGATTTAATAGCAATTTATTGTCAACCACACACTAAAAGAAGATTAAAATATGCTGTACAAATGTTTTGTTCTAACTAAGAAAACAAAACGTAGAAGTCCGATAAATCGTACCGACAAACGTTGTTAAATCGTACCGGTACGATTTACCGGCCTAATACTTGTGTTTATGTGTTTTTNCTGATATTGTACTAAAAAATGTATAAAACCAATGCTTTCAGTAAATAAAATTAATAAAACATGTTAGTAAACAGAGAATCAGAATTAATCAATGCCATTGCCTAATGTATATGCATTGGTGACGTTATTGTCTGGTTAGGTTAGGTTTGGAGATGTATATGCATTAGTGACGTTATTGTATGGTTATCAGATATATTTCTGACAGACTGGAGTTGTTGCAATGTCTCTGACTGCTTTATTATGATCTCCACGGTCAACATATATATGAAAATGATCAGCATTATCACCTCTACAACATATTAATGTAATACATTTCCGATTGCTATTTAAGAAATATATAGATTTCCTAGGAAACATGTCTAATACAATTTCTTTCACACATTCCCTGGAGATTTTAGGAATTATATTCATTTCCTAGGAATTATATACACTGACGGATTTCATACATTTCCGGCAAATTTTGGATGGTCAGCACGTTTTCGTAGTGATGTTTAAAGAAGAAGATAAGAAAATGTAGAAAAAAAGGAAAACAAGAAAAGCATTGTTAGACAATGAAGAAAAAATTAAACGATACTTCCATTTTTCTGAATATCCATTTAATGATTTCACTTAGTAACACCCCCCTGTTGGTTACCAACGAACTGAGTCTATTCTCATTGACATCGACAACAGTCGCTAACAGGCACCATCATATCAAAGTATTATCTTCTGCTATATCGGTCACAGGCAGACACGGATAGTGTGAACTAGTGTTACAACAGACCTCTGCTTCTGCTTATGCAATTGCGGAAGTTCCGTCTACGTTTTCACATTTGTTTCTGCATCCGGTTCCGGTTAATTTCATTTCGAAAATACTAATAGTTGTAGCCTTGATTTATTTTGTTTGTATAGTGTACATTTTAAGTAAAAATTGCAATTTTGAAGCGAAAAAGGAATTCCATTTGGTATGCAAGTGCTAAATTCGTATTCGCGAAAAGGGCGCACGACCACTGCATTAAAGAGTCACCTAAAATCATTACACTTCCGCATCCGTTTCCGCTTCCGCAAAAATTTATTATTTATTTCTGTTTCCGTTGCATCCCCAGTGTAAACATACAACGCTTATTAAACTAATATTTTGTCGGACAACTGCCTGACGTCGTCTAGATTGTAGGGTGAATCAAGCTTTAGTTATTCGACATTTTAAAACTCGTATTTTTCTACGTATACAAACTAACGGTCTCTATAAAGAAAGAAGAAAACAACGAGATCGAAGGGAGTTTATTCGTATGTACGTGTGTGACGTATGTTTGTGAACATTTACATGTGTATGTACAAGTTGAAATCGCGTAATTAGCGAGGTCGAGAGAGAACAAAACAAGTGGGCGGCAATTAGGTCTATTTATTAACAAATAATACTTGCGATCTAGAGTTACAGATAAACATGCAGGGCAGGCTGTCGGTATTTTTGTCCTGTTCGCCACCCTCCTCGCCCCGGTGCCAGTCGTCTAATTTCAACATCATTTATATGGTCGTAATAAATATCTTTTACTCATCATAAGGAGGTATTTAATAAAATACGCCTTCAAAAAATTGAGAAAAGTCCTGACCCGTATTTAAAAAAATAAAAGGATAACTTGTAGTTGTACCTCGAAAGTTATACTCGGTACAAATAAATAATAAATAAATGTGTAGTTACTGTTTCCGAGATAACAATGCTGGACATTCTTGAAGTGGGCACCCTACGTATCTGTATTTGGAAACTGTTACTGCAAACTGCAGTCAAATTTTTAAATAGTTTATCTTTATTTCGAATACGTGCTTACAAAATTAATACAGGAAGACGATCCTGTATCGAATTTTTTCCACATGCCACTACTGTGTTTAAAACTGCAAACATTAACAAAAAAGCCTACATCAAAGATGTTATCTGATTGTTTTGCATAAAAATTTTCTGGCGTTTCCAAGAAAACCCAAATACTGAAGGACAAAAATAGTTTTAGGCGTCTATCCCCTGAGGGGCGCTTACCCGGGGCTCGAAAATCTGAGCGCTGGACGTGCGGTTGTCATCAACATCGTCATCATGGTCTTCAATCAGACGCGCACGCACATCTGTTCCTTTGTATCCTGAGCTAATCTTGGTATATCCCAAAAAATATTGGAGCATCTCACATTCCCAACTAATTCCGAACAGTGATCTAATCTAGGTCTTTGTATATTGCAATCTTTACTCGTTTTTCTGCTTCTAATTTGTCTCTGAGTAGCTATTCCTAACTAATTCCGAACAGTGATCTAATCGAGGTCTTTCTATATGCCAATCTTTACTCGTTTTTCTGCTTCTAATTTGCCTCTGAGTAGCTATTATCCATGTTTCTTTTTCGTTATTGACTCCCATAGGGCAATCTTTTCTATACCTTCTAATACCTCCTCATTTCTAATATTTTCTATCCACAGTATTCTTATCATCATCATTTTGTTTTATGTCTCTACTGTTTTCTCCCTTTTGACTTATTTGTCTTCCAAGTTTGCGAAAATCTTCTAGTTTTTCATCCCTAATTTTTAAGCTACGTTTCCACCGGGGACACACTGAAGGACTGATATTGCTAGTTCCGGGAACGTTTCCCAAAGTTCCTAAAAAAAAGTTTGGGTAAAAAGACTTAAAAATACATAAACTTGTAGGAATGAGTTACAGAAATAGAAGAGTGATACTTAAAGTTTGTATAAAGAGCAACAAGCAGTGACAGAGCTGGGGCTGCAACGTAGAGAAGTAAATATCATGAAGGGAGGTAGACAAGGATGCCCACTGTCACCGCTACTTTTTAATATATACATCGAATACACGATCAACATCATTAAAGACAGTGCAACTATTGGGATAGATATACAGGGGTATAAGTTTAGTATGCTTAGATTTGCAGATGATACAGCAGTATTAGCATCTAGCAAGGAGGAGTTAGAGATAGCTTTAAATAAAATGGAACCGATATTCACAAAATAGTACTGTATGAAAATAAATAAAAAGTAAAACAAACATATTGGTATGCCAGGGAAGAAAAAGTAGAAAAAAGTGCGAATATAAAGATAAAAGACGAAATATTAAAAGAAGTGGCTGATTTTAGGTATCTAGGAAGTCAGATAAGTCAGGACGGAAGGAGTAGTAGGGATATAAAGCCGAGGATAGCGCAGGGTCGAGTCGCCTTCAATAAAAAGAAGAGGTTAGAAGCGTTCGAGATGTGGTGTTACTGGCGAATGATGGAAATACCGTAGAGGATTCTGAAGTCAATAAAAAATAGGCGAGATAGGTTGGTAGGACACCTTCTTAAAAGGTCTAGTCAGAGATATATTAGATGTAGAAGCAGGAGTTAAGAGGAATAGAGGTAGACCTAGATTAGATTACTGTTCGCAAATATTTAAGGATGTGGAATGTTCTAGTTTTAAGGAAATGCGAAGATTAGCTCAAGATAGGAAGGAGTGGAGGTGCGTGTCTAACCCGTCTTAGAAGTGACGACCTTATGATGATGAACAAAAGTCGACGATTTCTACTTGTCACCGTGCAGCAAGCTTAAGAAAAGAAGAATCAACAAACAAATGGTTGTTGCCACCAGAATGAAAACAGATTATGCAATTTGCTGGATATAGATCGCAGTAACAAGAAGTCGTTCTAAAAAAGAAACAGCTTGCCTGTAATTTAAATCTCCATACTTTTTAATTCTAGAAGCAACTTGACTCACTGAACATTCTGTATCGGTATTAGTATTCGTAGAAAACTTTGGACCCTAGTATTAGTCATTTTTTGGACATGTAAATCATCTAGTTTAGTACGCTGAGCAACTGAATGCCACCATACTGCTTCCAGAAGGATTGGATTAATCCAATATTTTATTTGGTTTTTTGCTTTCTTGAAGATATCACTATTATGCGTACGCTGCCGTTGCAAGCGGTATTTCTTCAAAATCCTCCATCTGATTCAGTCACTTCTTCTAATCTTTTGTCTCCTATCTGTCTATTCGCTCTTTCCCTAGTTTTTCTTCCCTTTACAATTTTAGTTACTTAAGTAGAAATATGAAGTTTACTTATGTTGACCAGAAGTTTCTACTCATTGTAGCAAGGAGGAACATCAAGCAACAAAAAGTTCCTTAATATTTCTCCGATTGAAACCTAGCTTTGTATTTGCTCAAGCCCTACTTTAACCTATTTATTTTCATTCCAAAGCATCTTTTACTATTTCATAAAACTAATTTTTCATGAAATACTGGATAGTAATGTTTGTGTATAAAGCTGCAGAGTCTTCAACCTCTTTGTTTGTTTGTTATTTGACGTTTTCGACGACCTAATATTACTGACTTTTTAATGCGTCCCATTAATCACGGCATCGAAGTGTGCGTACAAATATACGAGCAAAAAATCGGCAATCAAGAATTAATTATGTTTTTATTCTCTATTTATTCAGAAATGATATATTGTTTGGGAAGTCATTAGTTATAATTTGGAATTTATTATATCCTGGAAACTTGTATTTTTATTCACTATTCAGGGTCGGCTAACTTTTTTTTTATATTCCCATCATTCAAACTGAATGAATAGATACGTGATTAGTTTGCAGCTACCTATCTGTAGGGTTCGTCGGCGCTTAAATATTTTTTTTTAATCAATCAACTCGCTTTTTTGATCTGATATTTTACGTTAACATGTTAGACCCGTTCTAATCTATGTCATAATTGAACAAACAGTATAAATCTCAAAATTCCACAACTCGTTTCAAAAAGTAAAACGGGTTTTGATACTAAGTTTTTCATGCTCAGTTACAGACTAAACTGCGTTTTTAGTATTACTCTTTATTCAAAAGATTTTGGAAGTTCCATTAGCGTAGATAGACATGTGCAAAATGGTTTTTTAAGTATTCTACAGTGGCATACTGACCTACACTAATGTTTGAAGTTGTACAAGGTTAAAACGTTAAGGAAATAAAGGGCTACTAAAGGTTGAAGTACTAAACAAATGAACAATATATGAGCAAAAAATGCAAAATAAATACTACACTGATGCTCGTAATTTTCAGCTTATTGAGTGCGGCGTTGCGGATCTTATTTCTTTACCAGGGTCGGAGGAATTGAATTTACCTCTACTTTCAAGTGCATTTTTCTCGTAAACGGTAAACTTTCGGTCATACAAACATTAATTAATTTTCTTGTTTTTTATTTGCCCTATCGCCTCTTGCAAGCTTACATGCAGTGGTGTAACTGGCGTCAGATTATTTGGATATAATGATAAACCACCGCTTCGCACATTTACTTCTGGTAACTACAGTGTGGGACGGTTGACATCTTCCGAATGTAAGTGCGGTCCGCCACCGCCACCCTCAACTTCGTCACACTATACAAGTGAAATTTCCGTACCAATTAATTCGATATTTTGAACACATATTTTTTTTCGTGGTTTTTAGTTTTCGAATTCTTTTGTTGACAGTTTAAGCATTCCAGATAAATGTTTTACTTCTGGCATTGTTATAGCTGTTTTTTATTTACAAATCACAATAATTTAAGTCTGATTAAAATTTGCATTTCATTTTATGAATTGTTATTGACTTTATAATAATTTTTAAACGCGATCAATTTTAACGTTTAGCATTAATAAATGTTAACTGTTTTTATTTTATTTCTTGGCAATAGTAAAATATTCTGTTTATTATACAGTAAACTATTAAATTTTTACTTACCGTCAACACGTAATAAATTAGCTCGCGTGATATTTTCAGTTGCAGATACATGTTAATATGTTGTCATCACTTTTTATAAATTATACAAATGGTTTGGCGTTTGGTTTCATAGTGGACCAGTTTTTGCTATCTTCATAGACATATGTATGTATTAATTTTCCTTAATAAATAATTATTTCATTACTAAACATTATTTGTAAGTATACAAATTTTATCGTAGTAATGCGATGAAATTTAAATACAAAATATTAAGTTTCAAAACATAAAATAGTTCATACCTACATGCGTTGTTTTAAGAGTTAAAAATTATAAAATTTTATTTATTCTGATAATTGACATACTTAGGGTACAATACTTTTTGATGTACTCATAACAAATTGAAATGGTTGATAATACCAAACTTTTTGGAGAAAATCTCCAATTTCATCAAGTGTATTACCTACATCCAGAAATTTACCGTTCAGACATTGAAATTTAATTAGCCAATTAATTTTTATAATTAACTTTATCCACTGCAGATAACCTCAAATTAATGATAAAAAATTGTTGCTACTGTCACTTTTTCGCCGGGAATCGAACCCATACTCTGGCAAGCTAGAAGAAGGCAGCAGCAACAAACCGACACAGTTGGGACGTTTAAAATTGGTATAGTCCGCAATAAAACTATCGCATTTACTTTCTTTTTTCAACTTACTAATTAGACTAGAGCGGTTACTGTCTTCTACATACTACAGACGTTGTAGTGAATATCGTAAAGATAGAAAAGAGATGTCAGGTAGGAATTGCAGCGGACAATAATAAAGAAAAAAGAATAGCATGACACCAATTAATGTAGAACAGAAAGAGATGCTGAGAAGAAAAATTTGAGCATGCTGTCAGCATTGGACTTTAAAGAAAGTTTAATATTCTCAGGAGTTTAGAATGGCAAAGACACTTGTTTAAAGATGCAATTCGAACCTGGCAGTTATATTTCTCAAATGGTCACCAAATTTTATATTTTGTAAAATATATTGTTGTTTATGTAGACCTTTTTTAATTTTTCAAATAAAAACTTCATAAAAAAATTAACGAGACCAAAAACGAGACTCGGGTTGCACTGTATGTGGTCTCAGTATGCTCTTAATATTTTCCAAAATGTCTCGTCTAGTCTCGCTATTCCGAGACGAGACAAAGTAAAATCTCGTTCTCGTGTGAAACCCTATAGAAGTTGTATTATGCTACAGTAGAACCTCTGTAAGTCAAACATCAAGTTTTCGACTTATGGAGGATTTTGACTTTTCTTAGTTTTTTAGTTAGGAGGGGTAGAGGTAGACCTAGGTTGGATTACTGTTCGCAAATAGTTAAGGATGTGGGTTGTTCTAGTTTTAGGGAAATACGAAGATTAGTTCAGGATAGGAAAGAGTGGAGGTACGTGTCCAGCCAGTCTTAGGACTGACGACCTTATCATGATGATAGACGTGATAAGTTTCAACTTATCGAGTTGTAAAGGTTGTAACATAAAACATTACTATGTTCGGGCTAATTTTTCGATTTATAGAGGGAAAATATTTACTAAATTGGCTTGCAGGGACTCACTGATTATTTCGACTAATAGAGGGTTGAGATTCCGATTAATAGAGGTTTAAAGGCTTAAACGGAAGGGAACAAAACATTTTTGCGAGTTTTGGAGATTTTCGCCTTATCGAGGTTCTAATTAAAGAGGTTCTGCTGTATATATAACAGTCCTTTTGATATCGTAATATATGCTATATTGAACAAACTGAACAGAAATTTAAAAAACCCTTTAACCAACCTTGTATCACATAGGGCTAGTTAGCTACGCTGTGGATTCAGTTCAACACGTTGATAACTTTATGGACCTTGCTGAACATTTTTAAATTCCACTAATGGTAGTAATATAATACAGATGGCGTTTTCAAACCTATTTCTTGTAATATAAACCCGTTCATATTAGCCTGCAACGTTTATTAGATGTGCTTTGGTTTCTTAATTTTCTAGCCATATTTGAAAATGCCAAAGGGGTACCTAAATTATTTTAACCAATAGATATTATAGATTTTTATTATTTGGTTATATTAAAATTAAGTTGGCTTCAGCAAATTATCTACCAAATAATTATCTACGGTACGTCCGGTTGATGCAATACATATAAGGATTATAGTGCAGTTGTATCAGTATAATTAGTTATTTCCATAATATGCATGCCTGTAGATGTATAATAAATATAAAATATTATGGGCATAATGTTGTTAACAATTTGGTTTCGGCGTCGTTGTTAAATAGGTATATCGGTTTTGCAATCCACGATTATTATAAAATCATGACCTACCTGTCGAGTACATAATAATTAATTAATACAAAATATACAAAGCACGATGTTTATACGCAGAATAATTGCAGCTAAACAGGGAAGTCGCTTTTACAAATTAGCTTATGCACAGACATACAATAACATTTTGTTTGAATTTGCACGCACACAAGCACACACGGCATACGTCAATAATACGTTTAGTTGAGAAGGGCAGAATACCCATTATCAACATCAGTTTACATTCTTTACTTCCATTTCTTGATGAAAATCCATATAAAAATATAAATAAGACTTCTTACATTTTCACACACTTTTATTTTACACGTAATAATTTCTTCGCCACTCTTGGTTTCCTCAAACTTCGAGTACATACTACTAAATTTACATAAATAAGTGCCAAACCTACGGGAGGTGATATTGCACTATAAAACATGAAAATGTTTGTGTAACACACAATTTTCGAGAAAAACGTAGTTGAAAGTACAGGTATTCTATACCGGCACTGGTAAGAAAACACGGCCCGCAACGCTGTATTCAATAGCTGGTCATTACCAACATCAGTGTAGTATTTGTTGTGTAGTCTTTTACCCATGTTTAGATTAAGTACGATTAAGGGTGTCTATGATAATAGCCAACCTCTAGTAGACATTTATTCTTTTATTGTTTAAACATTGTGCAATTCAAATAAACTAATTCAGCAATACAACATCAATTATTAGTTAAGGTTAGTCACTGTAGAATAGTTGTTGTTACAATAATATGACACGATACGTACTTACGTGTTCAGACCATATCGCTGCTGTAGGGATACTCAATTTCAAAGATGACAATCCCCAAAATAGTGCAAATGAAATAGCAGAGAACGTTGTCTCCTCTCAGTGCGGCAATTTTTAAAGGAACAGCTGCTGCATCCTTATCATTTGCAGCGAGTGCAACCCTTTCTTGAAACTGATTTTCAGACGCGGGACTAAATTTTGAATTTTCACAATAATCACTATTGGTGCGACGCAAATTCGCATGTCGTACATCCTTCTCGATTTCAAGAAGTGTTTTCGGTAAATGTGATGCAAAAGTTGTGGAGACTTTGACATTTTTGATAAAAATAATTTCTTGAATTACAAATACAAAATTACCAGGGAATTTTATTAACATAATTTTTTGATTACTTTTGAAGATGGAAGTAAACGTAAAGTGTTCTTCATTAATACATATCGATCGTAAAAATCAATAATTTTGCAAAACATCTTTAAAGATTAACTATGCGTATAAGTCTTGACCTAACATTCGCTACCCAATCGGATTAATTTTGTTCATTGATATTAGCATTAGTTACTCTGTCGTTGTCTAAGTTTTTCAATCAAGCTTGGGTCGAAGTGACACATCACATTTTACCGTACTTAGTCCAATATCGGATAATCCTGGACCAAGCTCGGACTCAGCTTGGTTCTGTGGTAACTTCCTTCTTGGCCTAATCACACAATTTAACTTTTTATTGATGGAAAATGACAAACGATATTCAAAAGTGGTAGTCTCTAAATGTCACTAAACCTTGGTTATTTTACTAAGAATTTCAATTTTCGAGATAACCTTTAGTACCCCGAAAAGCAATTGAAAGGTTTCATGATTTAAATTTAGAACACAATCTATTGAAAAGGGTTTTGCAATGTATCAATTAATTTTACAGTTTTGATGTAATTTTATTCTGATTATTTTATTTCTTATTTATTCTAAACTAGCAACGAAACCCGGCGTTGCTCGGGTTAAAATACATCGCATGTTTAATGGTATATAAAATATTTAAGGAACTACTTTTTAACGTAGATAATATAGATTTATATCTTGGATATTGAGAGACTTTCCCCTTGGTTTCCTGGGCGCTGATCAACGTTAACAATTTGGTTAAACTCAAATCAAAATAGGGGCACGTGATAGATGATAGGTTAAATTGAGTTGTTTTTGTTTTTGTTAACTTTGATCATCGCCCAGGAAATCGGTCCTTAGTCGACCATTAAACATGCGGTGTATAGAAAGTATAACAAATTAATTAACTAATTGAAATAATTATAAGATCCTTGATAATTAACTGCGGACATTTGGAACTTTTTAGATCATTTAAGATATTTCTAGAACATTCCATATCGATTTTAACAGTTTCACACAATTTGAAACTTTCCAGATCATTCCAGATATTTCTAGAACTTTCTGGAACATTCCATATCGATTTTAACAGTTGCACACAGTTTGGAACTTTCTAGATCATTCCAGAAATTTTTAGAACATTCTAGATCGATTGTAACAGTTGCACACATTCTGGAGTTTACTGGATCATTTCAGAAATGTTTAGTACATTCCAAAATGTCTCATAAGTTAGAAAAGGACAGATATATATTTTTTCACATTTTCGTCACCCGCAACCACCCACTTCCACCCACCGCGACCAAACTCCCTTACTTTCAGCAGGAGACCAAGGGGTATTTACCACCCCAACGGGAAGTTGATAGGAGTTGGTGGTGATAGAGAAAACCCTGTCTTTACATACGCACATTAGCATTTTAT
>NW_020439506.1:1412830-1414650 GCF_000699045.2 Agrilus planipennis | reverse complement strand
TGAAAGATTATCTGTGGAATATTACTGCCTCAGCATTTGCCTAAGTGATCCAAGGAAACCACAGAAAAACTTGGACCAAGGCAGACGGACCCGGAATCGAACCGGCGTCCTCCCGAATGCTACGCAATGGTCTCGACCCTGCGCTATCCTCTGCTTTATATCCCTACTGCTCCTCCCGTAATGACTTAACTGACTTCATGGATACCTAAAATCAGTCACTTTTTCTTATATTTCGTCTCCTATCTTTATATTTGCTCTTTCCCTACTTTTTCTTCCCTTGCATACCAGTATTTTAGTTTTACTTTCATTTATTTTCATACAATATACTGTTTTGTCAATACTGCTTCCGTTTTATTTTAAGGTATCTCTAACTCCTCCTTCCTAGACGCTAATACCGCTATATCATCTGCAAGTCTAATCATACTGAAAGAAACATATTTTTAATAACTTTTTGAAGCATAGAAAATAGTGAAAAAAGAAAATATTAACTTTATAAAAAAAACTTTTTTGTGTTCTGTTCCGTGTTTTTTGGCATTGTTTTTAAACAATACGCGACTAGGTTACCAGCTGGCTACCTACATCGTTGTATTCTGGAGAAAATTCTGAACAAAATTGCCTAATAATGCCAATAGTTTTTCCCACTGACCCGCCCATATTGCCTGGACTAATTCTAATCCGTCTAAACGGCGGAAGGCAACCGGCCGTTTAGAGTTACCAACTCTCCAGCTTTGGTGCGAAGACTCCAAGAAAATTAAGTTTTCTCTGGACTCGAGTTTATAAAAAATAATTCCCGCATTTTCCAATTTTTATTAGTGATGAGCAAAACATGACCAAGACCAAGACTGTCCCAGTCTTGATCATGCTCAAAATGCCCGGTGCATCACTAGGGATTATTTATTTATTTATGCATCAACGGACAAAATTGCCCTTTACAAAATGTTATGCAACATAACAGTAATCAATATAATATAATATATAATAATACATACGTAAGGTAAGCATAATTATCGAATATATCAAAAATAAAATTAATAAAAAATCCGCTTAAATTTAAAAGTAGCAAGATTCTCACAATTAATTAAGCTACTATCTTGCGAGAAAATATTCCAATTTCGCCTAAATCTGTTGGTTGAAGCAAAAAATATATAATTAGGCAAAGTATTGCTCTCTCTTAACGGCCTTCTCCATCTCAATTCATAATCAGATTCTCTAGACTTAAAAGTATTACTTAATTCGTGACTATATCAATCAAGCTATTCAAAATTTTATAAACATGTAACAAATCAAAGTATTTATGCAGAGATTGTATTGATGGTAAATTGAATCTAGTGGCTATACCTTTATATTCATGGTCAAGATAAGACATTGGACTTTCAGTTAATAACGAGAGTTTTCTCAAATTATGACGCCTTGATTGTCGAAACACTTTAGATTTCTTTACGTATTATAAAATTTTGGTTTTAGTGTTTTTATATACCCATATCTATGAAAAAATATAAACATACCGAAGTACTTGGTTGTTCTCTTTAATTTTTTGCTTCAAAACGAGTCGTTTCACGAAAAGTACAACATAAATAGTTTAGATTTTACCAACTAAAATTTTCAGCTTTTTCAAATTTCTCATGAGTTATTTATTAGTTATTTTCGTGGTAGACTTATTTTTATATCAAGCGTATCTATATGTATATATATATATTTTTTATTTCGTGTTATATTGAATGTTGCGTGCTTGTAAAATGCGTAAATGTACATTTGTGTGACGCAATTACAAACATGTATTCACCGACGAAGGATTATTTTAATTCGTTGGAGTTATAATT
>NW_020439506.1:1409332-1412578 GCF_000699045.2 Agrilus planipennis | reverse complement strand
AGGAGATCGGGCTGAAACTATAGCTACAAGCTATCCAAGGATGGTACTATAGAATGTCACCTCAAGGTAGGCCTAGTGGCGTCATCTCTTGGTTAGGCCGGAAACTTATCAATCCACCCTCGTATATGATTAGGCAAAGTATTGCTCTCTCTTAACGGCCTTCTTCATCTCAATTCATAATCAGATTCTCTAGACTTAAAAGTATTACTTAATTCGTGACTATCAATCAAGCTATTCAAAATTTTATAAACATGTAACAAATCAAAGTATTTATGCAGAGATTGTATTGATGGTAAATTGAATCTAGTGGCTATACCTTTATATTCATGGTCAAGATAAGACATTGGACTTTCAGTTAATAACGAGAGTTTTCTCAAATTATGACGCCTTGATTGTCGAAACACTTTAGATTTCTTTACGTATTATAAAATTTTGGTTTTAGTGTTTTTATATACCCATATCTATGAAAAAATATAAACATACCGAAGTACTTGGTTGTTCTCTTTAATTTTTTGCTTCAAAACGAGTCGTTTCACGAAAAGTACAACATAAATAGTTTAGATTTTACCAACTAAAATTTTCAGCTTTTTCAAATTTCTCATGAGTTATTTATTAGTTATTTTCGTGGTAGACTTATTTTTATATCAAGCGTATCTATATGTATATATATATATTTTTTATTTCGTGTTATATTGAATGTTGCGTGCTTGTAAAATGCGTAAATGTACATTTGTGTGACGCAATTACAAACATGTATTCACCGACGAAGGATTATTTTAATTCGTTGGAGTTATAATTTGAATACGGCCATTATATTATACAATATGGTCGTAATAATAATAAGGGCTTTAAGCGTTTTAATTACAAAGTATAGAGCTGTCGTTATACGTTTTTTATAACTAATAATAAATGCGCAGCGGCCATTTCGATCCAACACTGTATTAAAATAAATAGCCTTCTTGGAATTTCATAGTCATCCAGTGACTGACCCCATTATTTTACGTAATATAAAATGGGTTACGTACTTTTATATTTGTATGTATTTATGTGTGCTTCCTCTGTCCTTTTCATAATATTACACATATTAAATCGAATGAGTGTATAATACGTATATTATCTCCATCTAAGTATGTTTATTCGTATCTATTCTATAATGTTATACGTTAAGGTAATTATTCATGTATGCATCTATTTCTTTACGTAAAACATTATTTTTTAACTGGTTTAGAGAAATTTCCATCTCTGAAAAAGTATAGATAGCAGCATATTATTGAAAAATTGCGTGTCGACCAGTTGTTCAACTACACACCATTTGATTACCACAAACAGCGTGATAAACGCCATCTGTAAAATATTGCTACATTCGACTTGTCGAATGGCGTAGTACCTCCACGTGGTAAACTCGTAACCTAATAGAACAAAACAGTCATGGTGGTTAGTACTTAGTTTTAATATGATTAAGAAAAAAATGTGTTATTGTTATTATAAATCTAAGAAGACATCATAATACTTCTTGTAATAGCAATTAAGAAATAATAAACCAAAGTATTAATTTACTTATAGGAAATTGCGAATCCGAATAATCCAAACAAGAGGTAGTTAGTACCCATGTATCTAACCACTAAAAAAGATACCAATACTATTGTACCTACAGTAGAATCTGCTTATAATGACATCGAAGGGAAATGACAAACACGTCATACTAAGTGGGTGTTATACAAAGTATAGTCTTAGAAAATAAACAACTTTCTATTTTGGTAAGTTATTTAGTTTAATAGAGAGAAAAACTACAAATTGTATATATTTTTTAACAGAAATAGAAAAAGAACGATGAATTGTAAATATTCTAGTAGAATGATGTTCAATAATACAATTCCTAGTGGTCTCCGGATAATTTTTTATCTCACAATTGCACAGTCAGTATTCTATCAAATTGTAAGACCCTGATTGCGATTACGATCTAACTGCGCATCGCAAGCTGTTCCCACAAAATACAGGCCCACTATACCCGCTGCCTTAAGAAGGCGTTTTATGAATTACTATAAATAGTGTAGACTACATCATCTGAAGCAACCGAGCGGCATGACCTAGAGGTTTAGACCAGGAGTCGGCAACCTATGACCCGTGGGTCACCGAGTGACCCATTTGGTAATTTCAAGTGACCCACTTTAGTTCCGAAAAGAAAGTACAAGATATACAAACATTATTTTTTTCCCAAAAAACCATTATAATGATTTCAACGTACAACTCCAAAGAAATAACCGCACAATTTTGAAAATGTATGGGGAATGGAAGAGTTCTACTTCAAAATTGATATTATTTGAAACTGACATAAAAACTAAAAAATTTCATTTCTCTCCCTTGTTAAAAAGAGAACGTGAAAAATAAAATATCGATGAACGCAATCTAAATATGTGCGAAAGTTGGATTTCAGTCATTAAAAGTGAATATGAAAGTCGGTTTCAAAGTCTTAAGAAACATGGAGAAATGTTTACATTTATAATAAAGCCCGATGAAATAGAAGAAAATATTATAAATTTGCAGTATTTTGAATATCTAAGAATTGACAATTTTAGTTTAGAAATGATTGACTTTAAATGTTCAACATTATGGACGGATAAATTCAAGAAATTGCGGAACGATTTGGAAAATACAAAAGATAATCATTTTCTCATGATATCAACATGTTGGGCATCGCTTCCTACGAGGTTTTCATCATTAAAAAAAATTGGCTTTACCATTTTGTCCACATTAGGGTCCACTTATAAATGTAAGCAAATATTTTCACAAATGAAATTTATTTTAAGCAAAAACAGGAGCAGGTTACTATTGAAAATTCAGATGCTTGTGTTCGACTTAAAACGACTTACTATAAACCAAACTTGACTAAACCATTTTGTCCACATTAGGGTCCACTTATAAATGTGAGCAAATATTTTCACAAATGAAATTTATTTTAAGCAAAAACAGGAGCAGGTTAACTACTGAAAATTCTGATGCTTGTGTTCGACTTAAGACGACTAACTATAAACCAGACTTGACTAAATTGACGTCACAAGTTCAACATCAGGGGAGCCATTGATATCGTAGAGAAAGTTTATAAATAAAGTTTATTCAACTATGTTTGTAATTATTTTCTTAATAAAATATATCTTATTATTTACTAAAATGCTGTTTTAATACGAAAATATCTCTGACCCAAACGTCTCTTTAATACTCGCATTTTGGTTGATTTTGACCCGCGGC
>NW_020439506.1:1397479-1403862 GCF_000699045.2 Agrilus planipennis | reverse complement strand
CACAATGTTCTCATTAATAAATTACGAATATTTTAGAGTTTTATCTTTAGTATAAATAAAATATTTTTTTTATTAACATAAACTGACTTTACATTTATAAATCTTCTTGGCCCCCGAAATGTTTGGTGAAGAAAATATGGCCCGTGGGCTATGATAAGTTGGATAGCGCTGTACTAGATCATGTAGCCTGTACGGAGATATTTCTGTTTGATGGACACATTGTTAACTTGTCGACCAAGGTATTATGCTTCTTGAAAATCAAATTGTCTTGACTATTTTATTAATTTAGGTTTACTTATATGAATATTAGGCAAAGCCTTAAATATGTGTTTAAATACTACAGTTACCAACAAATGTTAGGCGATGTTCTGCCCATGCCTTGATATTATATCAGCTTAAAAGCAGATAAAATTGGAATCTGCTATAGAAAGCAGTAATAAATGTGTTTAGATGATTATATTATACTGGATTGTAAGCTTGTATATACGGAAATACTTTGATTTGATGGATAGTTTATCTCAATCACAATCCACATTGTTAACCTGTCGACCAAGGTGTTATGCTTCTTGAAAATCAAATTGTTTTGACTATTTTATTAATTTAGGTTTACGTATATGAATGTTAGGCAGAGCCTTAAATGTGTGTTGAAATACTTCAGTTAGCAACAAATGTCAGTAGATGGCGATGTATTGACCATATCTTGATATTTTATAAAGGTACAGGGTGGTCTGTCATTATCGGGAATAATACGATCGAAAACATTAACAAATAATGGACAAGCTGTCATTGTTAAGAATAATCAACTGAATTTAGCCTATCACGTGCCCCTATTTTGAATAATAGCGGAACGAACAATTCCTACCTGACATCTCTTTTCTATGACGATATTCTCTATAACATCTGTCGTGAGTAAAAGTAGGTGTTCTGTTAGCAAATGCTTTAGTCTAGTTAGTAAGTTGGAAGAAAAAGGTAAATGCAACAATGCAAATATAGCATGGATATATCACAAAAAATCGTAAAAATTATGTTACACTTTGATTTTTTCGTTAAGTAAATAACGTTTAGTGATTTTATAAGACAGAAGTGGAATTGGTTGTTTATTCGTGATGCGATTGATGCGGCATTTTTCTTTAGTAGTAGTCTGCATGGGAAAATTGGAAAATCTCTCGGAAATGACAAAGTCCGTATAGTTAAGGGCATGTTAATATAGAATTTCGTTTATGGAAATAAACGAATGGGCGAGTAACAACCGTTGGGTCTTTTAGAAGCGGACGGAACAATTTTGTTCTGGAAAACGTTCAATTTTCCAGCTATCGAATTATGTGGTCATTTCAAACGGGCCACTTTCCTGCATACCAACATACAAATGTTACAAATTCACATGTACGTACGTATACATATATACCTAATGTGGACGTTGGCTGGTACACCGAGCATTGTAACACGACTGTGTCTCTTCAAAGGAAATTATTTTTTGCTGCTTTTCATATTTCCTATCTGACTTTCTTTGGTATCGTTAATCGACTTCTTATGTATTATCGAATCAGTTTTTTTGTGAATATTTAGCCATTTTACGTCTTAACTACTTAACGGATCATCCTGAAATTTTGTACGGGTGCAAACATGGACAGTGGGCGCGGCGGAAAATAAAAGATTAGAAGCGTTCGAAATATGGTGTTACAGGCAAATGATGAGGATAACGTGGGTAGAAGAGGTTAGAAATGAAGAGGTATTAGAAAGAATAGGAGAACAGAAGAGTCTATGGAAGTCAATAAAAAATAGGCGAGATAGGTTGGTAAGACACCTTCTCAGGCATGAAGCTCTAATCAGAGACATATTAGAGGCAGAAACAAGAGCTAGGAGGAGTAGAGGTAAATTAGATTGCTGTTTGCAAATAGTTAAGGATGTCGATTGTTTTAGTTTTAGGGAAATGCGAAGATTAGCTCAGGATAGGAAAGAGTGGAGGTGCATGTCCAACCAGTCTTAGGACTAACTAGGTACATTATAATGATGAATCAATAAAAAAGAGTAGCTTAGATAAATCCTGACAGTATCTTATTTATTTGATTAAAATCGCATGGAACCAGGTTCAGCCGATTTGAAGCTTAGACAGCTCCCTAAAAGATTTAAATTGCATTTGTTAGACTGTATAGTCTTTTGTTTTGTTTGGTTACGTGCCTACCACGTGGAAGTAGCTATGCCGTGGATTCAGTTCGATATCCTTGCGGACTTATTGAGCATATTTGAATTCCACAAAATATAGCAATATTCTACAGAACATCAAATNCCACTGTTGCCAACCTACTACAGGAAAAAATCCCACGCACAGGTCCAAAAAATCCCATATTTTCTCTAAAAATCCCTCCAACTTATTACTATTATTATTTTTTAATTCGTTAATTTAATCGTTTATTCGAAGAAAAAATATACAATATTTTTGTAAACATGGACAACTTTTCGTGTCAATAGTATAATACCGATAACTTTATTGTATGTAGTTATCTCGTTTCCCAAAAATGCAGACAAAACCAGGCCTTGGAGGTTTAGATGTTCGGATTTTGGAACAATAGATACACCAACTCAAACATTTATTTTTATTAGTTTTAACATCTGTTTCTGATCTGTTGACTGGTCACTTTCAAGATGTCTGCTGAAGACCATAGAATGATACGAAATCAATATACAATTCAAAAAAGTTCAAGACAATTTATCGTAGGGACTTGAGCAGGTACCTGCAGGCTGCACCAGTAGGCTTGAACACACGTCGCCGTCGTATATCAACCGTTTCATCGTACAGCATTATACGATTATAGCTGACAAAATTTTACGTTTACAATTAGAAAAATGAGCGCCTTCATAATATAATATCAGGTCAACAGAATCAAACAAAACCAACCAGAAAATGGCAAATTACAAAAAATCCCGCAAAAATAAGGAAAAATCCCTTTATCCCTCGAGAACGTCAAAAATCACTCGAATCGGGACAAATCCTTCGCATTGGCAACACTGTGTGTGACTTAAACGACCAATCATCCTCGAAATCTAATAGTACCAAACGCTAAGAATGGATGTTTCATTCCCACCAGTAAGATTTTTCGATTCTGGGTACTCGTACTCAAACTAACCGAATTGAGGTATAGGAATACCCGGACCGGAAACTCCCTTCAAGACTGCGAGTTTCAATTTCAATTTTAAATGTGGTAAAAAGCACATGTTCACTACATTACCCACGGTTGAGTAAAGTATAGTGTGTGACCAAAACGACCAGCCATCCTGGAAATCTAATAGTACCAAGCGCTAAGAAACGTTTGGATATTTCATTCCCACTAGTAGGGTTTTTCGATTCTGCGTACTCTGACTTGGATCCACCGAGTCCATGCAGAAATACCCGGACCCGTACCTCAGTTCAAGACTTAACCTCCATTTTAAATGTGATAAAAACATATTTACAAGATTGTCGAGGGTTCAATATACACTATGTCGGATCAGTACCCCCTGAAAAATTAATGGAGAAGTAGATGCAGAAAAAGAATTAGTATGAGTTAACATGCACCACTCAGTGATATACAAAGACATGATGGTAATGGCCTTACCGAAAGCCCCAACTGCTCCGGTAGTAATGATACCTAATGCCGCCAGTGCATTCTCATTACACCGTCCTTGTATGACCATCATGTCCCTGAACATATTTTTATTTGTTAGATATTTTCACACTAAACTTATTTTTACGAATAGTAAGTGCGGACTCAGGTTACTCTAATTGTCATACGTACAATTGGCCTGTCTGTGTACTAGCTGTTACGAAGGTCACGAATACCATAGGTATGAGTCATTTGACGCTTACGATAAGAACGGGCGATAAGATAACGCGGCTGTCAAAGTGGCAACTGTTTTCAATTATAGGCGGCTCGTTACTTGGGGTTCTTTTTGAGCATTCTTTTTACGCCCCCTACGTTGTGGCGCTATCACGAGATGTACTCTTCATTGTCTGCAGATGTTACATTTTAAATATTCCGAAATACTGATCAGACATATTTAGAAAGATTATTAAAGGAAGATATATACGTGAAGGATGGCCCTAAACGTGAACGGTGAGCACGGAAGAAGGAAAGGTTAGAAACGTTTGAGATGTGGTGTTACAGGCAAGAGATGAGGATACCGTGGATAAAGAAAGTTAAAAATGAGGAGGTATTAGAATGAGTAAGAGAACAGAAGGCGCTATGGAGGTCGTCAATAAGAATAAGGCGAAATAATTTTTTAGGACATCTTCTTAGGCATGAGGGGTTAATTAGAGACATATTAGGAATAGGAATTAAGAGGATTAGAGGTAGACGTAGATTAGATTACTAGGAGTGGAGGTGCGTGTTCAACCAGCCGCTTGATGATGATTATTATTATAATGGCTAAAGTAGTGAAAACCAATACTTTAAAAAAAATACATTATACATATATATGCAATCGTATATTCAAAAAATAACTGGAGAAATTATGAGAGAAAATTAACTTTGACTTTGAAACAACATTGCCTGTTTCGTTAATGAGTTTACACTTATGAATTGAAAAAAATGTCTATAGTGGGTGTAAATCTAATATGGTACGAAAATATATAATTTTACATGGGGTTTGCGGAGCTATGATTTATTTCAAACGTGGTCCGCAAGATCATTTGGATTGGCTACCTCTCCTGATTTAAGAGGTTGACAGTATTCCTTTTTGGATGTTGAATTTCGTCAAATTGATACGCAGTTGTTTGGAATAAAAAATATCCCAACTTTGTACCTGTCTCGTATTGTGAAACAAGGTGTATCATGCCTAAAGCCTATATGTGCATGCACTGCACATTTAAGTAGTATTGCACGTAACCACAATGTATCTAATGACAGATTAAGCCATATTACAGTATGTCGTAAAAATTTAGCAGACGCGCTTTTTTTTATAACCGGACATAAATTCCATGATGCAGCAGCAATCTAATCGCGTTTGAGGGTTGGCATTCTAAAAAAGGGGTGTGTCTCGTTTTCTTCTCTCCACTTCGTAACAATTTACCAACCAAAAAATAAAAAAAAAATAATAATAAAAAGGGAAAGAATTGCCCACCTTACTAGGCAATGTTTATTTTAATCTTGTAACCGTTCCTTGGCTCCCCGCTGTTGTTCCTCGGGCTACAACTAGCGGGTGGACGGACCGTGAAATACAAAATTTAAGCCATTACTGTTTGACGTTACCCTCATTCTAGCCGCCGAGTTCATTTATTTTAAAAAATAAGAAGGAATTGCCGGGATGTGAGCGACCTTTTCATCTCTTGGTTTCGTATTTATAAAAATAAAAACTGAAAGTCATAAGAAGGGAATACGAAATATTCGAAAGGGGGAATTTCACTGGCTCATTTCCATATCCATATTAAACATGGACTAAAACTTTCTTGATTATCTGTTTACTTATGCATTATTCAAATGTTCAGTTTTTTACTAAACAGTGAACATTCTTTTTAGATATTAGGTTAGGTTAGGTTAGGTTAGGTTAGGTTAAGTTAGTGAACATTCTTTTTAGATATTAGGTAGTAAGTATGTTTTCACTTTTTTTTTTGTTTCAGAATTCGTGGTGCTTTTTGGTGTAGAGGAAGCCGCAGGGGAAGACCCGAACGAACTGAAACTGGGGCGTAGGACTACCGCATGTTTTATGAATTTCGTCTTACCAGGTGAGTCAGCTAGTTTCATTTAATGGTTGCCATCCTTTTCGAACATATATTTTTAACTTCTTCTAATGCATAAACCAAACATTTATAATAAAGGGAATCAATTTCTGTTTAATTGGTATATAAAAAAGGATTTAAACAATTTATCAATAGGAATAACAATAATTTTATAAGTAACGAGGACAAGGAAATATTAAGATCGTGTAGATTTGTAAAAAAACACTAGTCCAGAAACTTCAGCCGAAAATACTCCTTAGCAACAAATTTCATCTTCAATTTTACTCACAATTAGCCACATAATCATAAGTATATTATGTAGTTTTATTTTATTTTACGGATACTTGTTTTCTGATCACAAACGGTAATACGAATCACAATGTCAGTTGCCAATGATACTCTGATCTGTTGAAACAGCAATGATCACTATCTAATATTTTCAATCTAATAACACTGCTTGCAAAATAATCGATTTCTATTATTGTTTTTATGTGATAGTCAGAATAACTTCGAAGGCATAGAAGGGCCAAACAACAATTTCAATTTGCAAATCCAAATTTCGAGTCGAAAGTCGAAATTTAAAAAAAAATATGTTTGGCTCTTCTACGCCTTCGTAAGTAACAGAATATCCACCGAATTTTGATAGTTTATGTGTCTACTGTAACATCGTACCGTCAGAATCTTCTTTTTC
>NW_020439506.1:1333152-1394326 GCF_000699045.2 Agrilus planipennis | reverse complement strand
ATAAAAAAACAAACTTCTTGGAGCTTCTATTTGAAACAAGGTAAATGATTATTAATTGCATATAAGTTGCAAAAAAACAAACATAAATTGCAAAAAACCAAAGAAACTTATAGTATCTTTCATTTACAAAAAAATAATTAAACATTTAAATAAAAAAGATAACAAATGAGATCACGCCTGTTAAAAACCGTTAATAGTTTTGTCAAAAGTTTAAAAAAGCCGCTGTCCTTTCATTTTTAGGTTAGGGGCTGATATGTTTTCTATGATCTGGTTCCATCTGATGAAACGAATATCATTGTCGTCAGTTCTGAAATTTTTCTACTATCGTCATATCATCACAGATTTTGCAGAAAATGACCTGGACTTCATCTTCTTCCACTCCTGTACATATAGCTACGTAACGATATTCTGTGCTTTTATGAAAAAGTTTCACCAATGCAAAATCGCCACTTATAATTCTTTTTTCTCTAGATGTTGAATGTTGTGGTTCGTCTTCAAACTGTCTTTTCCTCTCAGAAACTGATGCGTCAAAATGCGACCTCGGCTCGGGTGGCAATTCACATGCAGCCTTAAATAACCCTGTTTTTTCCCTCGATACGTTATGTACTATTGGTAAAAGGCATCGATCGTAGCGACATGTAGTGACAATAATTCGAACCAATCCTATCGGGTTAGCTGTTACACAGCGAGTAGAAAGAGATACATACGTAATTCTTTTTATTTTTATTATAATAGAAGAAAATAAATAAAATTATTTTAAAGTATGGAAAATCAATCTGAAACAAATGGAGCAAGATTTTCTCCAAAAAAACTACGAGTAAAATGTTTTGTTGTGTCTATGGTTGCAAAAGTAAAGCGTTTAACAATCCGGGCGTTCGTTTCCACTATTTTCCAAAACCAAATAGTTACTATGTAAAAATACAAAATTATTTCGGTAATTCGGTAAAGTCGATTGCCATAAAAAATGGCAAGAAGTTTTAAAAATTGGGGAAACAGTAATTCAGCACATGCAAGTTTGTTAGTTACATTTTAAAAGAAGTGACTATGTTCCACCTGGTAAATATTCATTTTTTTGCATAATTACTTTAAGCTATAACTAATTATTTAAAATTAATTCAAATATTAATTACGTTAATCAATATTTTGAATTTTGTGGACAATGAGACATGTTGACTCTATTTTTAAAGGTTTCAAATTCTTGAAGAAAGATGCCATACCTTCCTGTAATTTGCCTTCATGTAATATAAAAGAGCCTTCAGATGACCAGAAACGAATTAATAGAAGTATGATTAAGATTAAGATTAAGATTAAATAGAGAAAAAAATCGTACTGAAGCTAATATAAACCAACAAAATGGAAATTGTGGTAACCTAAACGATGAAGAAAATATTTTAACAAGTTCTGACCTTCCAATGGCAGAAAATAATGATATAAACTCTCTCAGCGTAACTCATATCGATTATTTATATTATTTAATATGCCACAATATATTAAATGACCAGCATTCACAACTTTCTCTCCTTCAACGAAATTACGGCTTTTTATTGATGAGTTCAAGAACTCCAAAATTTCACTCAAAGATAAAAACATTGCTTCAAAATTAACTTGTAACACATGTTTTCGTATGGAAACGTGGCGTATTTGACCCGATAGGATTGATTCGAATTATTGTCACGGCGTGTCGCTACGATCGATGCCTTTTACCAATACTCTGACCTCCATGTATTGTAGTTTAATGAGACATCTCGCATTAATAAAACTACGCAAAAATTTCACGTCCAATTTGTAGTTAAATCAACATATGCATCCCATTTTATCTACTTAGGTAATTTAATTGTGACCTGTATATAATTAAAAGATTCCCTAACCTATGTAGTATAAGTACCTTTCTATCTCCCTGTATGGTAAAACCCAGCGTAAAATATTATCAAGTGCACAAATGAAGTTTTTTTTTCTACTTGTTGTTTTTGCAACAGTTGTTCTGAGTAAGTATTTAGGTGGCGACCATAATTAGTCAATTACCTAGGCCAGAGATCAAAACACAACACCTTTAGTAATAAGTATATGAATTATAGAAGTAAGAAGTCGTTAGAAAAGTGATGTGGTAATCGAATAAAGAGAAAAACAGGATAATAGAGTTATAGTAGTAGTCGAGCGCGTGTGTTTTATTTGAACACTTGTGCAAAGTTATAAAGCGCGCTTTTTATGGGAAAGGGCAAGTCCTGGCGAGCATGTTTTACGAAAATTATGGCAGTTAAATTATCGAATCGCATTTTCTTGTTTGCGTTAATTTTACAGTACAGTTGCGAGTAACAATTATGAGGAATAAGACCACCCGCGTAGACTTTTGTTTCTCTGTTGCCACTTTATGTACGTATAAAGATGCATGTATTGTACGATTATTGTCCATGTGCGTGTACCTGTCTGGAATGTGTGTACGTACCTACACAGGTATGTGTGACTGAAACTAATACAGACATCTGCGGTATTTTTAATTTAATTATTGTACGTAATAATGCAGCCGGTTTCAGAATGGACATGTTAAGGCGGCGTGATGTGGAATGCACTTTTAATGTTAGATACGGTAAGAGAAAAGGTAAATGAAGCTCACTTTTGAAAACCCCTTAAAATACACCCTTAATTATACACATGGGAGAGGAAAATTTAATAGTAATTTTTAACTTCCCAATAAATACTGGTATGCAATGCGAGAAAATGTAGGGAATGAGCGAATGTAAAGATAGGAGACAAAGGATTAAAAAGACACCCAGCCGTCCATCCGACACTACCCAGTCGTACGGACGGCTGCGTGTCTTTTGAAGATTTCCCCTCTTCCACGAATACTTAAAAAAAAAAACAAAGGATTAGAAGAAGTGGCTGATTTTAGGTATCTAGGAAGTCAGATAAGTCAGGACGGAAGGAGTAGTAGGGATACAAAGCAGAGGATAGCGCAGGGCCGTATCGCCTTTAATAAAAAAAGACACATCTGTGCTCGCAAACGATTAATTTAGAAATTTGAAAAAGATGGTTAAAAGTGTACGTTTGGAGAGCGGCGCTGTACGGGTGCAAAATATGGACGGTGTACGGCGGAAAAGAAAAGGTTAGAAGCGTTCGAAATGTGATGTTATAGGCGGATGATGAGGATAACGTGGGTAGAAAAGGTTAGAAATGAAGAGCTATTAGAAAGAATAGGAGAAACGAGGACTCTGTGGAGGTCAAATTAGAAATAGGTGAGATATGTTGGTAGGACACCTTCTTAGGCATGAAGGTCTAGTCAGAGACATTCTAAAGACAGAAACAGGAGTTAAAAGGAGTAGAGGTAGACCTAGATTAGATTATTGTTCTCAAATAGTTAAGGATGTGGGTTGTTCTAGTTTTAGGGAAATGCGAAGGTTAGTTCAGGATAGGAAAGAGTGGAGGTGCGTGTCTTCGGACTGACGACCTTATGATGATGATGATGAACGTTATAATCATAACTAGGTTACATCTCCATTAACTCAAAAAACAAAACCTAAGAAAGCTAGGCAACTAGAACGAGACATTGACGGTTGTTGCTCCAAAAAATAAAAAACCTTAAACACCTTTTAGATTTGATTCACACATTAAAGGAATATATATTTTTCAAAACTTTTCTAAATATATACTACAGGTAAATGTTCTGTGTGACTGTTCCATTACTTTTAAGTATTTCAAATGCAATAGATGAACATCTAATTTCTCATCTCCCATCTTCATATTCTCTTTTTCCCTGCTTTTCCTTCCCTTGCATACCAATAATTTTGTTGTTCTTTTATTTATCTTTATATACAATACTGTTTTGTCAATGCCACTTCCATTTTATTTAAAACTATGTCTAACTCCTCCTTGCTAGATGCTAACACTGGTATATCATCTGCAAATCTGAACGTACTAATCTTTTGCTTCTTTTGCAATAACTTGCAGGTTTTTAGTGTTTATAAACAATCTAAGCTCGTTTCAAAGGTTTCAGATTAACTTTCTCATTGAAAATCCGTCAGTCAAGAATTAAATTTTCATTAGTTCAGTATTTAAACGACTTTTTGAATAGAACGTTGCCGAGGGTAGTATTTGATTGTAAGTCCGCCAGAACTAAGAAATGAACCATTAACCGTTGTGGTTTTGCCGAGTACCCAGCGTAGCTAATGCTGGGGTACGCGGGCAAACTCACTATCCTGTGCGTCTCTAATGTATATGTATATGTATATCCTTTTCCATTAAAGCATCTAATTGAGCTTCTTCTATCTTTTGGTGTAAGCACATGTACTCTTCATTAGAGATTTTGAGTGTATTAAATTGAGTTAAAACTCGACCTTCTTAACTGAAAACTGAACAATTCTGCACACGTTTAGATCCTCATCTTTTTTGAGTTCCATGATTTCTAAGAAAATCTATGAACACGTGCGTGACGTTGCGATTCCGTTTTTGGTATGTGATAAAACTATTTCTTTATTTTGTAACTTTGACTTTCGAGGGCTAAATTTATATTATTTCTTTCTTGTATTCAAAGAAAATGAGAATAATTTAGATATCAGAAGGTAATGATAAACAGTTGCATTTAAACAAACGTTTGATTCACATTTATTTACTGCACAAGCGAAAGAATCGCATGGGTAATAAAAATGGTGTTATTACACTCTCTTTTACAATTTTAGATGGATATGAAGTGAAAGGAAATAAACGAAGTCTCTGTAGTCGTTTTCTTTATAGTTGGCTAACCGATAGCATTGTTTCGTTTTTGTTTAATCGAATTCTAAACACAATTTCCTGTTGTTCTAATTTCGGTGCAATATTTCATAATTCAGCCGTCTGTGTGTGAGTAATATTGTATATTTTACGCCGCTTTTCCATAAAATATTCCACAATTAATTTATTTTTAGAGAACTTAAGTTTATTATATCGAGTTCACAGGATTTCCTTCTTTCAGATTATAAACTGTTGCAGCATTATAGATAATAATAACTATAATACTAACAATAACTTTGTTTGTACAGTAAACACTCAATAGTGTAAACCCAACAAATTTTTTTTTACATTATCATTTTGTTCACGTTAACGAACGTTTTATTTAATCAATATACAATATGTAACACAAGTAAGTGCGGAGCTTTGAAGGATGCAAACTACATAATAATAAACATTCGGATGCTGAGTTAACCAGCGTGGTTAAAGGCAAAATTATTTCAATTTCAAACAATGACGAAATGAATAAATGCACATAATGTTTAGACGCCCGATAACAATACGTTAAATAAGAACATTCGGTCATCGCTGATTAGGAACACAAAAGAAATACAAAAACGTCAATTACATAAACATTGATCGGTAAATATCATCTGAATAATTGTAATTTTATTAAGGAAAATTCTACATCACCATTGAGATATTGCCAAAAGTGCGTTACTTTTCTTCAGGTGATTGTAAGTAAAACTAAAAGAGAAAGTCAAATAAAACCCCAAGGATCTAGCAAGGAGGAGTTATAGAGATGGTTTGCCAATGAGGAAGTCTTCGCTCAGGATATCGACGACCGTACAACTCGATCGTTGCATTGGCATTGTATTCACATTCGTCGTAAACTACTACAAAATTCTGTCCTACTAAACTTAATTGTAACAACCACTGTTCTGCACTGACCGATGACAGTGACACACTGACCTCCTGTCAATTCAACTGACTTCATATATATATATATATATACAACTCTACAACATTAAAAGAACAATAGGCAACTATAAACAATCGTCAGTCACACTTAATCTAATCTAACAAATAACAGGTAATGGATAAGTGTAAAAATACGGAAGGAGTACAACGGATATGCTGCTAATTACCAGCTGATTGAATACGGCGTAGCATTGGCCGGAGTTACATTAGTTTGTAGATACTTTGAAGTACGTTTTTCATGGAAACAGTGAACTTTCCAGTATATTAACATTTACTTAATTTTCTTGTTTTATAGTATCTTATTACCTTCTGCAACTTATTTCAGAAACACCCTATATACAATGCAGCTTTAAAATGCTAAGAATATTTTTCAATAAATAAAATATTTGATCTAATTTTGTAATTTACAAAAACAAATTTAATCCATATATAAATAGCTAAAATATAATTCCGAGGCGATGATTTTAACTGTTTTATTACATTCGCTGTAGTAGGTATACGGACTGATGAAATTGAATTACTACTTGAGTGCTCCAATATATTTCATCCCCTTTCTTCCTTCCCACGCCCGACCTACGGGGGTTCGCTTTTATAAATATTGCTATATAATTAAATATACAGTAGAAATCGTTAAAATTGCATGGACTGGTTCAACTTCATCGCATGAGGAGGGGAGGTCGTTCTGCGGTAGAAGCTCCTTCTCTGTACCTTACAACTTATAACATCCGTGCACCAGTTCTGTTTCAAACTTTATTCAGAATAATAATCTTCTACCTTTACTTTTCAGTTTTAAATTTTTTTCCCATGTACAAAACAGCAATTATTTTACATATAAAATGAATTAGGAAGTTCTGTGTGTAGTAGAAAGCTCTTCTAATGGTAAAAGTTTCAAAAACAGAAAGTCAAAGAACTTACAACAGCGTGAATAAATCGCAGTTGACAGTCTATTTAATTTAATTTTTTTGTTTTTGTGCTACTTTTGATACGTTTTTGATATTTACAATACAATTTCGTTAACACATCAATGCAATCCCAAATTTATTCGTCCTGTCAACCTAAGCAGTATGAACACCGATGTGACATCTATAGTCGGAGTTACTATAATACTAAGGCGCTCGGGGTACTGCCGAAATGACCGCTATGGGTTTCTATATCTATTTTGGCTATGTGATACATAATATAGAAATGTAATAAAACAATAATTTAATAATGAACGATTTTGATTGAAAGTATTTTATGACAATAAGAAGGAAATTATCTATAGGTACAATAATATAAAATTTATATGGATTGACTGCATTTATTTTGCTAAAAAGGAGTAAGTACGTTTGAGTTCTTATTGTTATAACATACGTATAAAGATGTGTTTGAAATGCAAGATCCCAATTATGAAGCGAATCCGTTCTTCAGATAACTACTAAATGTACAATTGTTCTAAAAACAACCTTCAAAATACAAAATACAAAAATAGATATTCTCTAGTAAAAAGTCGAAATCGAGACGATTGCAGGCTAATATCGGGCAAATTGGTAGATCTTCCAATAAAAAAAAATATTCGCAAACATGAAAGAAACTTCAAGTAAGGGCAACCCCATTCCACGACCTAAGTGGAACACCTAATTTTATAAGAGCATAAGTTAAATAATAACAACATTTTAAATGTAGATATAAAATATAAAGACCAACAATCAAATTTAACAGAATGTACCTATGCTCATCTACACAAACAACACATAACCTAAAAATTTGAAATTTAAAGGAACTGTTGCTTTAGTTTTTAGTGGTGTTAAAGTAATTGACTGGCAGGAAACACGTGTCTAAACCGGTGGATTTAGAGATTTGAAATTTGGGAGGAAGAGAACTTGGTAGTTTTACAGTTTTACACTAAAGAAGGTGTTGTGAAATTCAATCTCTAAAGGAGTAAAAAGAATGATATGGTTTAACTAAGCAAACATTGGCAAGTAATAATTTACGATATGGTGTACTTTGTTAAAAAAGAAATCCATGGAAAGGTCAAGGGGGTACAACTATAAAAATTTGTTTTTAGGTGTGGATAAATGGGCGGAGGAGCAGGGGGTGTAGATAAAAAATCAAATGAAAAATTGAACACAGAATTGAACCCACCTAAATGGCGGTTGTTGACTATTTCCAAAGGTCAAGTCCGATCCTAAATCAAACGCTCCTTCAGTTTGATTCAGGATCCGCCTCCCCTGATTCTGGTTTCTGCATGGTTCATTTGGATCATTTAGGTAAATGAAGGGATATAGTACGTTAATATTCCATAGATAACCTCATTAACAAAGCTAGCACAGTATAAACCAAAAACACGTAATAAAAGGGTCATCTAACATTAAATCATGAGAATGAGGAATACTTATAAATATTAGAAATGATGTAGGAGATGTGGCAGTTAAGTTCCGATAATATAGTTGTAACTTCCCATCTGAAAATACGGAGGGTTCGGATTCATGTTGTTGCGAATTTTCTTTATAAGGATGTTTGAAACGCGGCGTTGTACGGGTGCGAAACATGGGCAGTGGCCGCGGTGAAAAGGTTAGATGCGTTCGAAATAAACTGTTACAGGCGATTGATGAGGATACCGTGGATAGGGAAGGTTAGAAATGAAGAGGTATTAGGAAGAATAGGAGAACAGAGGACTCTATGGAAGTCAATAAGAAATAGGCGAGATAGGTTGGTAGGACACCTTCTCAGACATGATAGAAGGGAAGTTAGGAGGGGTAGACGTAGACCTAGATTAGATTACTGTTCGCAAATAGTTAAGGATATGGGTTGTTCTAGTTTTAGGCATGGCCTAGAGGTCTAGACCGTTGCTTAGCATTCGGGAGGACGCCGGTTCGATTCCGGGTCCGTCTGCCTTGGTCCAAGTTTTTCTGTGGTTTTCTTGAATCACTTAGGCAAATGCTGAGTCAGTAATATTCCACAAATAATCTTTCACTCTCTTCTGTCTTCATTTCGTCCGTCTCATCTTTCTCACCCGAACCACCATCCACCCATTCCCAGGATTCCTGAAAGCAGGCTGAAGAGGGCCTTCTGCCCTACCTTCCGGCATAGTCCGGAGGGACTGCCCGCCCACCAGCATTACTGGCTGGTGGGAATGAAACACCCAAAAGTTTTTTTCTAGTTTTAACAGACAGTAATAAATCAAAGGACATACGACACATTCTCAGGCATGAAAGTCTAATCAGAGACATATTAGAGGCAGAAACAGGAGTTAAAAGGAGTACAGGTAGACCTACATTAGATTACTGTTCGCAAATAGTTAAGGATGTGGGTTGTTCTAGTTTAGCTCAGGATAGGAAAGAGTGAAGGTGCGTGTCCAACCAGTCTTAGGGCTGACGACCTTATGATGATAATGCTTTTACTTTAGCATTTTTTCGGATCATTTTAAGCAAATAGTTTATGAACATGTAGACGGATGTAAGCTAATTATTCGTTCATCTTTAAGAAATCGAATTTATTTAATTTGAAAGAGTAAAAAGTCTTGACAGTATTGCAAGGCATTGAGTGCTCAACGATTTAGCAGTATAATAAAAAGAAGAGTTTATATTTATATATAGAATTATTGACGCGCTTGTAACGTTTGTCAATTCTTGTTGAGCTTAATGGTACATATCACGAGTCGAGTTTTCTTGTCGTGAGCTTCAAAGCTTTACATTGGCGAAGAGAGAGAGAGAACGACCCACTGGCTGGCTAGGCTAGGTAGGAGCGTAATATATTATTAAATGCGTCTTAATACTATATCGCATTATAAATAAGTGATGCCGGGGGGATTTAAAGTTTACAAAGCCCTACGTAATGGGGTAGATATCGATTAATCTCGAGCACAAAACGGACCAGTTTGCTCGGAGCTACTTCTAGTAGTTGTAGGTCATTTTTTATTTATATTCGTGTGTTATATAAAATAGCGTCGTCCTCGTATATAGGCACCCCATTCATGTACATAATAAGTATTGTCAAAGTATGACGTAATAAGTCTCTGTGTATGGGGGTGGGTTTATGTACACGCGTCTATGCAATACAATGTATCTACATTGACAAAAGATCTATAATGCAAGCCATACTTATATTAATAACTTCTATTCTAAAGGATCTGAATTTCTGAATAAAATCTTGCAACAGACGTAAAAATAGGAGGGGAGCAGAAGGTATTGCCGTATACTAAGATTAATATGCCGTATCGTTTCTAACTTCTGTTCATCTTGTTAGTGTAGTGGTTCCTTTTATTATTCTGGAACTATAGGGTTGTTCGGAAAGTCATTTCGTTTTTTTTTGTGGAAATGAAAGACAGTTTTCGTATAATAAACAAATACTTTATTAAATTATATATTGACCGTTCTGGTCCAACACCTTTTGCCATCTTTCTGGTAGTAGCATAATTCCACGCTCATAAAATTTTTGGTCTTTGCTGGCAAAAAACTGATCGAGGAGGTTTTTGACCTCCTCATTTGAGGTGAAGGTTTTACCGTCTAAAAAATTTTGGAGTGACCGGAACAAATAATAATCCGATGGTGCCAGGTCTGGAGAATATGGTGGGTGTAGCATTGTATCCCATTCAAGCTGTAAAAGCTTTTGGCGAGTGACCAAACTTGTGTGAGGTCTCGCGTTGTCTTGGTGAAACACTACACCTTTCCTGTTGATTAGTTCTGACCTTTTCTGTTGAAGTGCATCATTCAGTTTGTCCAGCTGATGACAGTAGACTTCCGAATTAATCGTTGTGTTATCCGGTAAAAGCTCAAAAAAAACGATTCCTTTAAAATCCCACCAAACAGACAGCATCACCTTTTTTTGGTGAATATCGGCTTTGGAAATGGTTTGAGCCGGTTCATCTTTTTTGCTCCATGACCTCTTGCGTTTGACGTTGTTGTATACAACCCATTTTTCGTCCCCAGTGATGATGCGCTTCAAAAACGGATCATTTTCGTGACGTTTGAGAAGCGAATCGCAGACGTCAATGCGGCGACACAGATTTCTCTCTGTGAGAACATGGGGAACCCATACATCGAGCTTCGAGGATAATCCCAGGCCTTTCAAGTGGTCATAAACTGTTGAATTTGATAAATTTAACCTCAATCCGATCTCACGTGTTGTTATTCGCCGGTTCACATCAACTAATGCCTTTATCGCGTCTTTATCAGCTTCAACCGGCCTTCCCGAACGTGGTGCATCTTCGACATCAAAATTGCCGGATCGAAATTTAGCGAACCAGTTCTGGCACTGGCGTACTGTCAACACACCTTCTCCATACACATCAGTCAATTTCTTTCTGGCTTGAACAGCATTTTTACCCTTTCTGTAGTAAAACAGTAAGATATGTCGAAAATGCTGCTTATCGCTCTCCATATTTAAAAGGGCACCAACCAAAAACTACTGCGTAGAATTAATTGGAATTTTTCACACACAAGCCTTGCTATATGAGCTCTCAAAGCATATAAAAATTATACGGCTTAAATGTGAAGTTGGGTGCAAAAGAATACAATTAAATCCCCTGTCGGGAAAAAACGAAATGACTTTCCGAACAACCCTATAATTTTATTTGCTGCATACGTACAATAATACTTTATCTCAAAACGGGACAAAATAGTGCGGCAGTAATGGTGTCACAATAAAAAAATACTAATTTTATGTCTGTGATTTCTTTAAAATTTGTTCTGTTCAGAAAGTATCGCGAACTTTTATTTTTTCAAAAATTATTTATTTATTTATGAATATCTGTTTTGCCCCTTGAAACTAATCTCCAGCACTTGTGCCAACGTTTTTTCCAATCCTCGAAGCACTTCGAAAAATTATTTCTTGTGTACTTGTTCAACTCCTCCTTGGATTCCGTCTTTATCTCCTCCTTGGATTCCGTCTTTATCTCCTCAATCGAAGCATAGCATCAAACAAAAAAAGTAACAGGGGGCCAGATCTGGGGAATCCGGTGGCTGCGGCATTATTAGTGTGTTGTTTTTGGCTAAAAATTCGCGCACAAGCAACGATGTGTGAGCCGGGGCGCTATCATAGTGCAAAAGTCAATTTTTGTTCCGTCATAAATTCGGGCGTTTTTGGCGGATTGCTTCGCGCAAATTGCGCATAACTTGTAGGTAATATTCCTTATTGACCGCTCTACCCTGTGGCAAGAACTCTTGATGCACCACGCCCCTTCAATCGAAGAAAACTGTAAGCAAAACCTTCACATTCGACCTAACTTGGTGCGCTTTTTTCGGTCTTGGCTCGTGCTGCAGCTTCAATTGGAATCATTGAGCTTTGCTTTCCGCGTCCTAACCGTAAACCCATTTATTCGTCACCAGTTATGACCCATAAGAGCAAATTTGGGTCGTCGTGGACAAAGTCCAACAGGCAGGAGTCAATCGATATGTTTAGGTCCTCGGCAACTTCTCGAGCGGTGATTCGACGATTGGCCAATACTATTTTCTTCACTTCATTAATGTTTTCGTCTGTTGTTGACATGCTCGGGCGTCCGGCACGCTCTTCGTCTTTCACATCTTCTGGATCCTCTTTGCTTTACTAAATTCCTGAGAATGTTGAACTTTCTTTAAAGTCCGATGCTGGCAACATGTTCAGATTCTGTTTGTCTGCATCTCTTTCTGTTACACATTAATCGGTGTAATGTTATTCCTTTTTGTTTATTAGTGTCCGCTGCAATTCCTACCTGACATCCCTTTTTCTATGTTTACTATATTCCCTGCAACGTTTATCGTGAGTAAAAGCAGATGTTCTGTCAGCAACCGCTCCAGTCTAGTTAAGAAGTTGAAAAAAGATAGTAAATGCGACATTTTTATTGTGGACTATGCCAATTTTGAACATCCCAATTATACTTCCGTTTAACTGGCTCAAACATGGTTTTTTTATACAAATAGAAGAATTACGTGAACTGACAGTGGATATAAATATGCGAAATCTGTTAAGAAGGTAATGAATTTGAGGTACAAAGATGTTTTAGGTTGCTTGATAGGGTTTTTTTATGTAATACAGCTTTTTTAATCTGTATATTCTCAGTAGATTTAATAAATAATTTGCATTGTTACTATAACTCGCTAAACCTACAGAGTGTTGAGAATGATTTATTTGAATTGTTACAGTATGGAAATAAGTGATTTTTTTAAAAGATTGTTAAAGGTGTATGTTTGGAGCGCGGCGTTGTGCGGCTGCGAAACATGGACAGTGAGCGCGGTGGAAAAGAAAAGGTTAGAAGCCTTCAAAATGTGATGTTATAGGCGAATGATGAGGATAACGTGGATAGAAAAGGTTAGAAATGAAGAGGTATTAGAGAGAATAGGAGAACAGAGGACTCTATTGAAGTCAATATGAAATAGGCGAGATAGTTTGGTACCTTATCAAGCACGAAGGTTTAGTCAGAGACATTAGAGGCAGAAATAGGAGTTGAGAGGGGTAGAGGTAGACCTAGCTTAGATTACTGTTCGCAAATAGTTAAGGATGTGGATTGTTCTAGTTTTAGGGAAATGCGAAATTTAGCTCAGGATAGGAAAGAGTGGAGGTGCGCGTCCAACCAGTCTTAGGACTGACGACCTTATGATGATGAATTTGTTTTGTTCTATCTATCTATCTATATATATAGAAATGAATTGCTGTTCGTTAGTCTCGCTAAAACTCGAGAACGGATGGACCCATTTGGCTAATTTTGGTCTTGAATTATTTGTGGAAGTCCAGAGAATGTTTAAAAGGTGAATAAATATGAAAGTTGTTAACTATCTTTCAGATTATTTGTCACAAATTAGATTTTTTTAATTACTTATGGATTCCTTTTGTTCTTTTTAAGTTTATTTTATACAAAAATTTAGGTCTTTTATTTATCGATTCAGGCACTACGAAGTCTGCCGGGTCAGCTAGTTAGTTATAAAAATCTATCACAATGACCTTATTCGCCTATCATTAAAAGTACCAAATTCACGTATACAATCGTTGCTTAGATTCGTCGACAAATTCTGAAAAATGCAAATTGTGTGCCCATGTCCGTCTCTTCAGACATTTCGATGTAATATTTTTTTTATTTAAACCTTGTTCATACAGAGTATAATAAATGTAAACTAAAATTAATTTAGGGCAATAAAATTGGTTGTCCAGTAAAAGTAATGTTATTCGGTTGCTGTTGTGAGTTGCAGTGACTACGTAAGTTAGCCGAACATGAATCATATTAAAAGTTTTATGCACTTTCATATTTATACAACATACAGGATTTCTTTCTTCTGTACAAGAACAACAGCAGCGAACATGAGAGCAACGATCTTAAAAACGAAACCTATTTTTAACCGGGCCTGGAATTTATTTATAATTAAAATATTTATGGCATGGTTCATACTTAGTTCCAAATATAATCTTTTATTCATCTTCCCCTCGGGAATTTTAAAATGGTTTATTTAAAATACATCCAGTGTTGCTGCTGCTGCTGTTACTACTGCTACTGGCGTGTGTTCTTATTAAGTACAATATAGGTACATGCATATGTATACACATATACATTATACATGCATGCTCTTGTACACACATACACAAAGGAGAAAAGGAGACGAAGAGATTCGAACAACGAAAAAGAATGCATAACGCACTTTAAGATGCATATAATAAGTCGTTCTTTAATAAATTCGTAATTAGATGCGAACAAGCAGCTGTTCTAGCAACCGAAAGAGAGTCACAGTGCTTTTGGTTACTTTTCTTTATGGCTTTATTTATTTGACAGCCTGCTCAGGTAGTGAATTTTCGAAAGAAGGGATACATTATTATTATAATAATAATCTGTAGATGATTCAAGGTTTCGAAATGGTTAAAGTTTATAATCATTTGGATAGATTGCAAGCGCAAGGGACTGTCACTTCAAAATAATTACAAAATGAGGGGTCACGCCAGTGACATGTACATAAACGAGTCTCTGTACTAACCATTTGAGGCCAATACGGTAGACAATACATTATACATTGTATTGGTAAAAAGAACATTCCAGTAATGCGAGAACCGCTTGTGGATTAAAAATATAATTAAGAAATAATAATTATTTCTTGTCGTGTTTGTAGTTATATAAAACGATTTATTAAAAATTTCTCGATTTTGCTTCATAGGTACGCATACAGTAAATGTTGTTGTAAATGTCCAGATGGGTGGGATCGAAAGAGGAGGTCTCCCCCACCACTGTACCATAAAAAGTTCGTGGCGGTCTCATCCCCATAAAAGGTTATGGGCGTTAGATAGGGATGGGGGTAGAGGGGATCTAAAGAGGGTGGTCACCTGAGTTAAACCCCATAAAAAATTTGCGGCGGTCTCACCCCCATAAAAAGTTATGGGGGTTGAAAGTTGATTATTTTAACAATTTTCATACACTATAATTCAAATAAAATTCAATAAAAAAATTATTTTCAAGCGGGTGGAGGTGGGGGATCGAAAGAGGGTGGTCACTTGAACAAAACCCGATAACCTAACCTAACCTAACCTACCCTATTGATAAAGATATTTAAATAATGTTTTATATAACTTTCTCAATATTTTTATGTATTTTTCATTAGTTTTACCTTTGAATATTGTTTAAGAATGACTATATAAATATTTACATGCCTAGAAATGTATAAAAATTGGCATATTTATTAACTTTGAACCCCCATAACTTTTTATGGTGGGGGAGACCTCCTCTTTCGATCCCCCACACCCCCACCACCTTTACCAATGTTATATATAAAAAAAATTATGAGTGCTGTCAGCACAGGACAAAGTAGTATAACGTAGTTACTATCAGCAATTTCTTATGTCGAAGTGTACGATGTGTTGCATACCTATTTACAAACAATTCCTTTAAATTTAATTTTTAACAAAAAGAAAGTAATTAAATAAATTGTTCACAAAAGTGAATTTCGACCACTCGAAGCAATGGTGCTAACAGTTTCGACCTTAGAGTGACTGATAGGGGGGAAGAACTAGTATATCTTAACATTCTACAGAAAGGCGAAGAAGGTGAATTAGTGAAAGTGAAAGAAAGTGAATTAGTGAAAACCACCTCTTTATTGAGTTTGAACTGAATATTGAATTTTATATTTATGTTCAAGATTACCAAAAGACACTGTACCCTCGATTTTTAATTTTTGGGAACATTTAATTAAAAAATCAGTATTTCAAAGATCTATGAGAAATGGGTCATTGCAAGAAGTAACGGAAACAACTTTTTACCTGAAAATTATTACTTTTTGAGAAACTCTCCTGCATTTTCGAGTGTAGGCATTCACTGAAAACTTACCGTCAACATCCAAGGATCTCTTTGAAAGATACTACCATGCGTCTTATTTTACTACATTTAAACCAGAAACTTTATTCTTTAAGAATGCGTAAACTCTTAAGTACTTGTAATTGCTTGTTTTTTAGAAGGACCGAATAAGTTATTTTGCCAATACACGATAGTGTTAGTTACCCACAAGAAAATCTGCATTTATTTTCACTGTGACAGCGGCTTATGCTCTCTATATGTAATACTCACGACTGTGGATCTCACTAACCTACTCAAAAATAGAAACCATTATACTCCTTGAAATATACAAATTAAATATTTTATTATTAGTTCTTAGACCTTTTCCAAGAGTAGTATAGCTGTACCGAAGATTAAGATTTTACTTCTTTCTACAACATCAGAATTTCATACAATTCCTAGGAAGTGTACACATTTCCCAGGATATATGTGTATTAAAAAATCTTTGAAACAATATTTTATACAATTCCTAGATTTCATACGGTACCATACACACCAGTGACGCGTTGAGGATGAAACATAAGGATATTCTGTGCATGCTATCGTCAAAGTGCGGCCGTATCTTTTGAAAAATATAAGGTGGTATATGAATGCCTTCAGTCATTTTTCATTTACTCGCGTAAAAATAAAGTATTACAAGTGCAATTTCTACGTTCAGTAAAATTTTGGCCTTACCTGTATTTGATTCTCTTTGGGACAGCATGTAAGCTGCAACGGGTTATAGAAACATAATGGCCTTCTACCTTGGGATTTCCCGAAAATACGATGGCTAGGTTAGGTTAAGTTAGGATGATAGGTGTTAGGCACCTAAGTGGAAAATAAAGGTTCATTAACGGATCTTGTATCATTCTAGTCATACGAGCCAATAAACCATAAACTGAACCCGCTGTGGTTTACACAGTGATAAGGGTAGCAATTCTTACCTGCCGTACACCCTGCTGTGGGTTACTACCTGCAACCTGTTTAGAATTTAAATATTTTACGTCATCTGCCAAACACACAATAATAAAACTAGGTAATCAATGCAACAACCACCAAATTAACCGTATAACGTTAGCTGTAACTAGAAATAAGTTAAATGTTTAACAAACGATCGACTACAAAATCAACAGAATTGGTAAAAAGTGATTTTCATACTTATATGATTCATAATATTGTAACCTATGAATTGTCAAATTTGTTTCAGAGTAAAGATCAGAACATAAAAAAGAAGTAAAAAGTAATATTAGTACTAGTAGGGGCGCAACAAGGGGAAGTCCACGGGTGCCTGAGCACCTACTCGATTGGGTTGGACACCCAGTCGATTCAGATAATAATCCAACTTAAAAGTTCGGTTCAAATAGTTCAGGCTCGAAAATGAGCAGCCAAACTCGATCTTCTTAGATTATACACACCCGCAGTATATAAATAAACAAAGGTAATCTAAAATATTATAATAATTGCTATTCGGTAAAAAAGTAATCATAAAATAATCGCATTGTTATTGTCTTGAAAATATTTTTTTTAATGTTGTCGAATCGTACTTTATACCCACTTGCATCGTTGATAATGGGAGAACCCAGTCAAACTGTAACGTTGTTGCGCCCCTGAGTACTAGTACTAGTATTAGTAAGTGTCAAACATGGAAGAATCTATTGTTTATAGTTATGTAGTTGCAACGAAACGCTAGTAGGTTCATATAGATATAAGTTGTATATTCTGTGTTAGTATCTAATTACGCCTCTAAGTACATCAACTTTCCTCATAAGTTACCTACACTATGACGTTGAGGTCTACAACACTTTTTCAGATCTTATTAGCATCCCTAGTCCAAAATTATAACACATCGATAATATAATATAATTGTACCTTGGAAGTCCATTCGAAAAAAATGCAACTGTAAGGGATCATATCACCAAAAGATTAGTTTTTATGACTTAGCGCCCATTGAGATTTTTTATCTACACATCGAGAATTACCAAAATCCAAAGTTTCAAAGAGTTTGACAAATGACCATTTTCCATAAGGATTTAGCGGGGTCCTTTGCCGTCAGATAATCTTCCATTCTCTTCCGTCTTCATTTTGTCAATCTCATCTTTCTCACCCAAACCCATTCCCACGATTCCTGAAAGCAGGTTGAAGAGGGCCTTCCGGCGTAGTCCGGAGGGATTGCCCGCTCACCAACATTAGTGGCTGGTGGGAATGAAACACCCAAAAGTTTTTTTTTTCCTTTGCCATAGCATTCAGGAGGACGCCGGTTCGATTCGGAGTCCGTCTGCCTTGATCCAAGTTTTTCTGTGGTTTCCTTGGATCACTTAGCCAAATGCTGAGGCAGTAATATTCCACAGATAATCTTTCATTCTCTTCAGTCTTCATTTCGTCCGTCTCATCTTTCTCACCCGAACCACCACCCACCCATTCCCACGATTCTTGAAAGAAGGCTGACGAGAGCTTTCTGCCCTACCTTCCGGCGTAGTCCGGAGGGACTGTCCGCCCACCAGCATCAGTGGGAATAAAACACCTGAACGTTTTCTTTTTTCCTTTGCAAGTTGTTTTGATTACATCTTCTATCACAAAATGTTTTGATATTTGTTTCTTATCAGGTACTTACTATACACTTGTACTACGTCATCTAGCAGAAATATTTCGGTGCGTCAATCTGTCATTTCTAATAGGCAAACACATATAATGCCTTATTGTCCTTTTTAGGGCCTTTTGTAGAAAAATGCAGGTAGTTTATTACTAGCCGACAATTTCGTTTATTATTTTAATAAGTTGAAAGTCAGAGGTGCGTGACCGCTTATTTATTTATATTTGCTGGTTTATTTATATTGTCACCTTTGTTCTCCCAACCCCGTAACATAGCATTATAAATACCAAATCTTTTATAGGTAGGTGTTAAGTTACCTTACTTCTTCAGAATTACTGGTATTTATTGAACAGTTGCCAGTAGTATAATTTTACCTGGTCATTTATTTCTGTAAATTTTGGATGATTTAAATATTTCTAAGTATTCAAAGAAGTTTATTTTAAACCCTATTACTTATAGAAATTGTCAACAGATAGAAATTGATGGTTATTTTTAAAATGGTTTGCAAAATTTCAGTTATGTTATTGTAGTTTCAAGGATCAAAAATGCTCATTATAAGGAATTCTAAAAATCTCCCCGTAAATGGCATCGCATTCCCAGCATTCAAGCTTATAAATAGACTTCAGTTTTATCAAAATTTGTTTATTTTATCTTTTGAATCAAAACATATTCTCTAAAATTGGGTTTGATCAATCAATTTACGGATAAAATATGATTTTTGTAAAATATTATCCCACTGAACGTGCCGCCCGCATGCGGTACACGCCTTACACGCCTGCTTAATTACGATGGCTCTGATTTTAAACGCGGTGATGGCGAATTCCCTCCCGCAGGTAGCTTTGGTTAAAAAATAGATAGTCGAATTCCCTCCCGGGTACTAGCCGAGTTCCCTCCTGTTCATATCAGCTCCGATAATTAAGTTAACGACTACTTACCGATTTTATTTATCGAAAATAAATATATATTTATAGTGCACTTCAGTACTTCAGTAAATTAAAGATAAAATAATTTCAGATAGAAAACACATATCAGTTATAAAATGTTTAGTTATTTAATTTTAAAATGGTTTCCCACTACCTTAACAATGTTAGGAAATTCGTGTGCGTCTAGCATTTTGATGAAATCATCTAGAAAAACTTTATTAGTTTTAGTTTGTGTTGTATTTGACCAATAAAAGGGTAGTCTGATAAAATTATTATTGTTATTGTGGTGTCTATAATATATGAATAATATTAAGATTAATATGTGATGTAAGCTGTATTATTTAAACAACTCTTTATGACTTTATAGTAGCAATTAGCACTCAAGGTCATCCGCCGCCGTTGGGAGGCAATTGATGTATAGTTAGGAGGGAATTCGACATAGCGAAAATTTTAACCCTAATTAAAAACAGGTATATGGGAGGGAACTAGGCATTATCCTTTAAACCATTTCCAAGAAAGAAAATTAAGTTTTGAAAATATAGACAGTACAATCCTTGACTTTGTTCATTTAGAATAATACCTTATTCATTTTTACATTATTTAGGGTAACTGTCCAGAATAGCTCCAAAATGTTTTTCATCGATTTCCGGTTATTCTACATAAAACAATTAGACATTAGAAGGTGGGGAAGAAAACCATTTTTTTTTTAATTATTTTATCAAAATTGTCCCAATTCTGGATAACTTCCTGCATTGGTGACGTCATTATTTGATTAGGTAGATTTGTGACAGATTGGGGTTTATTTAATGCCCCTGCCCTTATATGTTGGAGTATTTTATTCACAAAATGCATTAGTTTTATACATTTCCCAGTTTCACCCAATTCCTAGAATTGGGGCTCCAGACCAAAAACGCTCCAAAAATTTTTTCAATGATTTCTAGTCATTTCTGAGGGTTCAGTGATTATATTTGAGGCGGGGGAGACTCATTTTTACAGCATACATCATACGGTATCTCATCCTGTACCTGCAGTTTGGAACTGTGATTTGAATTTTGAAAAAATATCATTCAAAATTTTTTTTTGTTATTTATGAAGTTATAAAAGACTGTCTGCCCCACCTTCTAATATCTAAATCGATGAAAACATTTTTGGAACGATTTTGGTTTGATGCCCCAATTCTGGATAATTACCTTTGTTCGGTTCTTGTTAATTGTATATAGTCATTGTATATATTTTTGTAATATTAAGAAGACGTGCTGTAAGTTAAGTTTTATATTTATATTAGTTTACGATAGTTGTTAGTTTGTACAAATTTTTATTATCACTTTGAAGATATTTATTCATAGGCACGCCTGGGAATTTCTTTGAACTGGACATCAACAAACAGGGATGGTTCGCAAATGTACAATTACCTACTTTCACAAACTTTTGCAATCACCCGCTGTGTCGGCATCTTCTAATTCAAATTCAATATTTTTCAGAACCGAATGGGCGTTACCATCTCTGTTTGTCGAAGGGCGTACCTACCCCTCTATATGTATATATTAATTGTACCAATTCATAAACCAGGGGACAAGTATTTCAACCTTAGCACCAAGAACTCGTAACTTGAACATTTCAGTGACCATTTTTTGCAACTTGTATTATTTCTGTACTTGTTTTAATTAAAACATAACTCACGGCGTTGATGTGTTTATTTTGAAACACCGAAACAACCTTATTTAGGAATAAATAAAGTAAATAAAAGTGTAGTTTATCTAAATACACAACTAAATTGAATCTGTAATTGTCCACCTCTTGACTAAAGATTGAAGGCTAACTTTGCGGAACAATCCACCTGACAGTACGAGAAGGAGTTTATGACGTTTCTAACAGTCGGTAAAAGTAAATTTCGTTTAGGGTTTCGCTTACGGCTGCTGCGAAGGTACGTCGAAAGATAATTCCCACTTGTCTTTTTGCGGAATAGCTAAAGAAAAAGAAGAATAGGCGTGCATAGAATATCGCGGTCTCGGTGCATTTCAATATTCTCTCCCGCGCGCATATGATGTCTGTATAGGTAGGCACCACTGCCTATGTTGTGTTTATAAAAAAAGAGTATGCTCGCTGTTAAATTATTAAGGGTGAGATTGGCAGCAAAGCGAAATTGTGTCGTAAATATTGCATAACGCCTCGCAAATAATTCATTAGTTTGTAGTCTTCACGTTTAGGGGTTATTTACAATGCACAAGGAAATATTTATGATCTTTCAAGGTGAATTGCTCGTGTTACCGTATTGCTAAGTTTCATTCCGTACTTTATACATTATTGATCGGCCGAGACGCTTTGAAGTTTGATGTCGAATTTATTCGACTGTCTATCCTTTTCTCGCCCCCATTCCGACCCGTCCGATCCGACGAGGAGGGATGCTACGACGAGCTTCGTTACGTCTACCTTCTGCTCGTTCACTGCCTACTATTACATACATAATATTCCTAAGTAATGCAAAGTACACACACACATACATACATACATATACGGGTACGTGCTAGATAACTAACAACCACTTCGCAACTACAACATGCCATCGATCAATCAAATTACTATTTCGAAAATAAACAGCTTGTTACCGATTTCAACAATTAAAATTAACTTTATTAATTGGTTGGAAAGACATCGCCGACCAGCGACCAACAACCGCATTAATAACTGATGCCTGTGCTTGATACAAAACAGAAACCCCTGCACCTGGTCATCACGTAATTATTATTAATGACGTCATAACAAGGCGATGTTGTCAATGCTTGTTACAGAATGGGTGAAGCGCTACAGTGAGAAAGAGTAGTTACTTTGATCGGCTGTGTGCGTTTCGACCTGAGATCACGCCTGTCCCATCGGCAAGGCTAGTGATGTATTCTCTGCCTTAGACACGTGAACTTGGACATCGATTATAAATATAGTAAGTACTCGAAGTGATTTTTAGCCCCCTTGTGATATAACAGTTGGAGGGAAGCGAGTCGCCACAGTACACCCTATTTAGTTACCACGATGGCGTGAAAGGAGAAGTAATGTAATGAGATGTAGAGAGACGTATGTGTTGAAGAAGAGAAAGGAGATGCAGAATTGAAGCGATGTAGAAGTGTTTTTGTAGCATCTTCGAATCATCCACGTTCTTTTTGTATTTACGCGATATTGATGTGGGAGTATGTTGCCTTAATGGTTGACTATTGGAGAGGAAGCTTGTTGCTTGTAACCTCGTTGCCAGGGTTTTGAGAAAGTTGATCAAGCGCTGCAGACGCTTCCCATGGGCTACCTGAGCCTAAATTTGATGAAGTTTGCTTTTGTTGTTCTTCTATGGAGTCATCAGTTTAGCGTCTGGAAGAGAAGCTATACAGAGAAGAAAAAGTTTGTTTTGATTGGCCGTGTGTGTTTCATCTAGAGAGTACGTTCAGACTAATCATCAAGGCTGGCGACGTGCTGTCTGCCTTAGACACGGGAACTTGGACATCGATTATAAATATAGTACTCGAAGTGATTTTTAGCCCCCTTGTGATATAACAGTTGGAGGGAAGCGAGTCGCCACAGTACACCCTATTTAGTTACCACGATGGCGTGAAAGGAGAAGTAATGTAATGAGATGTAAAGATACGTATGTGTTGAAGAAGAGAAAGGAGATGCAGAATTGAAGCGATGTAAAAGTGTTTTTGTAGCATCTTCCAATCATCCACGTTCTTTGTGTGCGTACGCGATATTGATGTGGGAGTATGTTACCTTACTGGTTGACTATTGGAAAGGAAGCTTGTTGTTTGTAACCTCGTAGCCAGGGTTTTGAGAAAGTTGATCAAGCGCTGTACATGCTTCCCATGGGCTACCTGAGCCTAAAATTGATGAAGTTTGCTTTTGTTGTTCTTCTATGGAGTCATCAGTTTAGCGTCTGGAAGAGAAGCTATACAGAGAAGAAAAAGTTTGTTTCGATCAGCCGTGTGTGTTTCGCCCAGAGAGTACGTTTGGACTAATCAGCAAGGGTAATGACGTGCTCTGATGACTATGACGATGAACTCAATAAAAAATAGGCGAGATAGATTGGTAGGACATGGAGGTCTAGTCAGAGACATATTGGAGGCAGAATTTACTGTTGCTCTAGTTTTAGGGAAATGCAAAGATTGATAGGAAGGAATGGAGATGCGTGTCCAACCAGACTCAGGACTGACGACCTTATGACGATGACTCTAATCTAAGCCTACCTCTACTCCTCTTAACTCCTGTTTCTACTTTTAGTATGTCTCTTCATGCCTGAGAAGGTGTCCTGTTAACCTGTCTTGTCTATTTCTTACTGACTTCCATAGTGACCTTAGTTCGCTTATTCTTTCCAATACTTCCTCATTTCTAAACTTCCCTACCTACGGTATCCTCATCATTCGCCTGTAACACCACATTTCCAACGCTTCTAACCTTTTCTATTCCTCCTCACGAGCATAGAAGTGACTTCTTTTTATTGAAGACGACTCGATCCTCCTCTATCCTTTGTTTTATATCTCTACTACTCCTTCCGTCCTGACTTGTCTGACTTCCTAGATACCGAAAATCACCGTTAAATCTGTTAGGATGCACCTTGTAGAATACAATTAATTACTAATATTGTTTATATTTGATTATATATGTTAGTAGCATATCTAACCTAACATCATTATTTAGACAAAAGTAATATATCATGTTACCTTATGAAATAAGCTTTCTGACAAATATAATATTTCATAAAAATAAATAAATGTAAAAATTGGGCTTTGAGCTCTTCAGGTCAGAATAGGTCATAAACAATATGTATTTAAGCTCTGTCCATTTGTAGCTAGATTCAGATTCAGTTACAGTCTCATAACATCATTTTCGACTGGAATCTCACTACGCTCGACACGTAACTTTTGTAACCTGCCTGTATTAGACCAGTCTATTTTTTGAAGTACAATATTTTATATAAACTAGCGAGTTAGTGTGTTCATTTCAAGCATCCTTCCAACTTCAACTTCAAAGTCAAGAAGAAGTGCAACACATACGAATAAAAATTTGGGTAGCTTAGCCAATTTTTTTTGTAATAAAGTAGGTAGGGTAGGGAATTTATTTATGCCATGTTTAATTTGCATAGTTGCCTATTTCACGTATTCGGAAAAACTGTAGTATCTATCAGGGGCGCAACAAGGGGGGGGGATGCACGGGTGCCCGGGCACCCAATCGATTTGGGTTGGACACCCACTCGATTTGGGTTGGACACCCACTCGATTTGGGTTGGACACCCACTCGATTTGGGTTGGACACCCAGTTAATTCCAGTCGATTCAGATAATAACTCGGTTCAAACAGTTCAAGTTCGTAAATGAACAGCCGAAATTATTAGTAGTAGCTGTATTATGATAAGAACTTTTTTTTGGTGAGCAACCAGTCAAATTGTAACGTTGTTGTGTCCCTAGTGTCTATTCTGGTGTATGTAGAAAGACACGATTTTGCTAGCCATTTACATGAAATCGACTAATTCGTTGTTATTTCATGAATTCAGCCAATTTTTTCCAATTACATGCAATAGTCAGTTGCACTTAACGTATATATTTACCTATACATGTATCATAATCATCATAATAAGGTCGTCAGTTCTATGACTGCTTGGACACGCCCCTCCACTCCTTTCTATCCTGAGCTAATCTTCGCATTTCCCTAAAACTAAAACATCCCATATCCTTAACTATTTGCGAACAGTAATCTAATTTAGGTCTTCCTCTACTCCTCTCAACTCCCATTTCTGTCTCTAACATGTCTCTGACTAGCCCTTCATGCTTCAAGAAGGTGTCCTACCAACTTATCTCGCCTATTTGTTATTGACTTCCATGGAGTGCCCTGTTCTCATATTCTTTCTAATACCTCTTCATTTCTAACCCTCTCCATCCACGGTATCCTCATCATTCGTCAGTAACACCACATTTCGAACGCTTCTAACCTTTTTCCGCCGCCACCACCGCCCATGTTTCGCACCTGTACAGCGGCGCGCTCCAAGCATACACCTTTAACAATCTTTTTGGAATTTGTAAATTAATCGTTCGCGAACATACAAGTGACTTATTTTTATTGAAGGCGACTCGACCCTGCGCTATCCTCTTCTTTATATCCCTGCTACTCGTTCCGTCCTGACTTACCTAATTTCTAAAATCAGCCACTTCTTCGGTAAAGGTCTAGATGATGGCCCCCACCCCCTTCGGGGGTGGTGATGGGGAGGATCGAAAGAGGGAGAGACCCCCAACACTGTACCATAAAAAGTTCGTGGCGGTCTCACCCCCATAAAAAGTTATGGGGGTTCAAAATTAATAAATATGCCAATTTTTATACATTTCTAGGCATGTAAATATTTATATAGTCATTCTCAAACAATATTCAAAGGTAAAACTAATGAAAAATACATAAAAATATTGAGAAANTCAGACTAGCCGATATTCTGAGGACAGAATGATGACAGGATGGCCGAATGTAAGGGACGCGGAAGAGCAGCGGTTCCCGATACCTGATCGGAGCGATGTTTAGTCTAGAGGGTCGGGAGGGGTGCCGACAAATTCGGCTGAGACAAGGACTTCATTAAATATAGGATACAGAGTTGGTTAAAAAAGATATTAGGTGTTTAGCTTTGCCAATGGGCGGTTGCTTTTTGTTATTTCATATGGATAAGCGTTCCTTTAAAATATACTTAATTGTTTTACTGAGCGTTTAGTTTTTTTAAAACCGCATATTAAGTTCTCCTAACACAATAGGGTAGGTTAGGTTAGGTTATCGGGTTTTGTTCAAGTGACCACCCTCTTTCGATCCCCCACCTCCACCCGCTTGAAATTATTTTTTTTATTTGAATTATAGTGTATGAAAATTGTCAAAATAATCAACTTTCAACCCCCATAACTTTTTATAAAGGTGAGACCACCACAATTTTTTTTGTAGTTTTTATCAGGTGACCACCCTCTTTCGACCCCCCCTACCTACACCCCCATCTAACCCCAATAACTTTTTATGGGGGTGAGACCGCCACGAACTTTTTATGGTACAATGGTGGAGGAGACCTCCTCTATCGATCCCAGCCCGAAGGGGGTGGGGGCCATCATCTAGCTATTTATCACTTCCTTTAATCTTTCGTCTCCTAGGTCTCTCCCTACTTTTTCTTCCCTTGCATACCAGTAGTTTTGTTTTACTTCTATACATATATGAATACCGTAAAAAAGTAGTAGAAAAGTTTTGATGATAATGATTTACTATATTGATAAATTTCCGTTTGTTCTATGTGTATATATCGTGAAGATGTGATATGACGCTGATCACTTGTTGAATAAAAAAAGGAATAAAGTCTTTGTTCATTTGCGATATCGGGAGGGCAAAAAACCCGTTGTAGTAGTAATAGTAGTTGTCGTTAATTTCCGAACGTCTCCCATAGTGTTTATTCGTTTAGTAAAATTGTAAACATGTTCGTTACGTATGTGCAGGTCCGACGATGTTTGGTTGTAAGCGCGTGCATGTGTACAATAAAAATTATATGAAACACATTATTTTCCTATAAAATATTCGAGCCATAAACCGTCCAAATATAACGTCTTGGACGTGATCGAACGCGCATAAGCCGCTGAATTAAACCATTATAATATTTAATCTTTATATGTAATCGATCCCTGTTTTGTTATTTTCATATATACTTAGCCGCTTTACGACTTTCTGCAACAATAAATCTTTAATACGTGTCCCAGTCTTGGGCACACGTGCTCCATCGCCCCACTCGGACTTCTTTACGAATGCACATTTAATACAGAGTGTTTAAAATTCATCCTCGTTTAAAATAAATCGGTAGTGATCGTCAGTCTATTATTAACGTACGATTTAGGCATTACCAACCAAAATCCTACCAAATGGTACTTCTTTTATGGTAAATTAATAATAATTCCCCACTCTATAATGTAAAGGCGTATATAATTTCGGCATGAGAAAAGGGAAAACTAGTGATGACCATGAGAGATCCGAGTCTTGGGATTGATCTTGGTCTTGCTGATATAGTCGTGGTCTTGCCGGTCTTGGTTTTGGTCTTGATCATTTAATCTGATACTTACTTCTGTTAGTTCTTCTACACACAAATTTTTCTATTTACCGACACAATAATTCTCTTAAATTCTGAAATTATCTTTCGTATATGCGAGCTTGTCATGACTCCAGAAAATGGTGTCGATAGTTGTAAGAAGACTTGAGAACTTACCCTTCCACCAATGCATAAATTGACTCTTATCCCAACCTCTAAATTGACCTTTTAGCGAACAAAATAGTGCAAGGTACTTGAAATAAGTAAATAATATCTAAAAAGAATTAGTTTATCTCTATATGTCAGGCATGTGTTATCCACATAGAACACTTACTCCGATAACATTCTTGTAGATCCCTTTTTTCAAACAATGGTTTACTTCTTTTATATGTAGTGTTAAAATCTGGTAAAGTAAACTAAAAATTTCAAGTACTAAAAATGTTTTGTTTCAAAAAATAGTACATTACGTATCGAGAGAAGAAACAGGGTTGTTTCAGACTGCATGTGATGTAGTCTGAGATAACCCTGGACGTATACTATTTTTTGTCATGTTTGTGCGGAAAGCTCGTCATTAAATTGATTGTTGGCGAAATAAGAGTAAATGATTTAGAGGTTAGAAAGACATTGTCATTGAACAACTGATTTCTGCGCATGCCCATAAACTTCAGCGCATGCGCTCAAAAGACTAATTTCATTGCCTCCCAACTAAAACACGGCTGAAAAGAGGCCATTTCTTCCCTATTTCGTAGCATGCAAAACGAGCTTTCCGCGCTTACATGACAAAAAGAATATATTAATGTTGCTTCAAATAGTTTAGCTCATAAATCCACTGGAAGTAATAATTTTTCGTTTAGGCTTGCGTATTCGGTCTTGGTCTTCTTCGGTCGGTCTTGATTTTAGTCTTGATCTTGCTCGTTCGGTCTTGGTCTTGGTCTAGTATAAAAAGGCAGTCTGCTCACTTTGCTCTTGACTAGGGGTGGGAAAAACTTCATATGATATAATCGACATCAATTTTTCATATTTATGCTCGATCGACTTCACAAAATGGGTCAAATTAAAAAAAAATATAAATGCATTGTACACTTTTGTACTGATACATATTTGGGATTAATTTTGCTGATGTAGATGCGTGACATTCTATATTAACAACAGATATTGTAAAGTTACGTTTGTAGTCACTGATGCACATGCCATTAAGTGGTTTCAGTTAGAGAACACCTAAATGGAGATTTGATGTTCTTTATTTGAGAAAACTCTCCTCCAGATTGTTAGTGGAACTAAAAAATTTGCGTTTGCTTATAAATGTATGTATATGCTTATATGCTAATTATATTTCTAACTCTAAATCTGATAAATCCAATTGAAAAGTATCAGCTATATTTGATGAAATGTCCTCCTTATGGAATTCTCCAAATGGAAATGAAATAAATCGAAAAATCTTGATTTAAAATTTTTAGTAGGCACACATTTTAAATTAAAAGATTTAAGATTAACCTAGTAAATTATTTAAAATGTCTGCCATCGTAAGCCGAACTGTTCGCGATCGACCAATTGCCCCCTCTCACCCTGGGATAGACGACATGACTGTCAGGGGTTCCAAACAGATATCAGTTTTTTGTCTTATCGATATTGATTGTCAATTTATTATTAACATACGATTTGATATTACTAACCAAAAAACCTTTAAATTTGCTTTTCTTCCGTTGTAATAAAAATTACCCCCCCCCTCACTTCATATGGTATGAGAAATGGGATACACGAAAGACTTATAATTTTCGGAAGTTCTAAAATGATGTCAGTTTTGTAACTTATTGATAGTTTACTAAAATGAAAAAGTAGCATTTATGAAAAAATGAAAGCAGTTTTCTGTTTTTTGCATCCCCCTGCAAAAGCCATGGTTTTAAATGTGCAACACCGCGTAAAATAACATTATTTTTCGTTACTTAATAGTGGATTAATATGCAATATTAATTTGAAATCATTTTTTCGATTTTTTATTTACTCACTACAAACTACCCCAAATTATTTTTCGTTTCTCTAGGTACATCTTGTGTATTTACGCAACATTTTTGTCGTTTCTGTGTTTGACTTAATTCGTGTAGCTAGTGACCTGTGAACCCGCAGGATAAGACTGGATTTAACTAACATATACGTACCTAATTATGGTTTTTAGTGTGTGGTACAGATTCGTACCGTTAGTAGGTATATGTATAATTCCTTTTATAAAACGCGAATTAATTCTAGGACCTTTTAATCAAACTTTTTAATTAGTCAACTCATATCTAAGGAAAACAGAAGCGGATATCTCTCTCTTCTCCTCGAACTTTGAACATAAAACTCGGTTAACTATGTGGGAAGAAAATTGACTTTAATAATAATCAATAGGATGAGGTAGGAATAATTTAAAAGTAGGGAGTTAAAAAAAGTGCTTACTTATTACCAGTCTATTATTATTCTCCAGTGATCTGCTCCTATAGATATCCACCTGCCATTTCAGATATCTTAAAATTAATTAGGGCTATGCATTTTTTAAACAAGGTATATAGTAATATTCATTAAAAATATACAGGGAGAAGCCTCCTACGTGGAGGACGATGTTACTTCCTTTTTAGATGACTTCCAAAAATCTTGTGCATAATTGAGTAATATTCGACATTATTATCAATCACCTACAATATTTTTTGTTTATTTCCAATTATTAATGTATGTATGTTTTAATCTTATTGTTAGTTTTTTCGATATGCATAAGAGACTTCCCTAAAGCTAGATTTGCGATGTTATTTTGACCTTTAACCTAACGGACTAGATTGCGAAGCGACTTATACCTACTGGTCATTTTGGTAGAAATCTGTCCATGAGGTTGTAAGAAAGTCAAATGAAAGGTGACTTATTTAGAAATCAATTACCTTTTGGACTAGAAAATATAAGGTACCTACTTTATTAAGCAAGTAACGCAGAGGCCAACGATGAAACTTATTTAGTCATTTTTGAAATCAAAAAATCGGTTGTCTTCAAAGTCGGTTTACTGACGATAATTGAACGTGACAACGTCATAAGAAAATACTGATGGAATGGTTTCATTTTTCAAAAGAAAATTTGAATTTTATTTGTTTGATAGATATTTTGTATGGATATAGAGAAGGGGGTAGCGGACGCATCGCTCACTCAAGTAGGAGAGAGACAGATGTCGAACGCTGCCGAACGCGGAGGCCGATTGTGCCTCTTTGTCGCTCGTTCCGCGCTCTCGCTTGCACTTCAAGCCTCTAATGGAACGCCTCAGAGCGAGGTAACGCCGCATGAGTCATGTTTTTTCGTGCGTGCAGCCGGCTCCATCGAATTATAAGACGTTGTCACGTCAAAAAAAAACTTTAAAATCTAATAATACTAGGTACTTACTCCCTGCATTTATAAAATATTTATTAAAATGTTTTGGGGTGTAACTAATATATTATCTGAAGAGGGCCCGATATTCGGTCTCGGGTAATCGCGGCTCTCTTCCTGTGGTGAGCACGCAGATGTCAACGTTTCGCCAGCTGCTGTGGTTGAAATCCTCAGCCTCAGGAAACGTGGTAAGGGCGAAAAATCCTCCACTGCGGTTGTGTTGACACTTAGACTCTAAAATATTTTTGTTTTAGTAAGCCAAGGGCTCCATTCAGGAATTTTGTATTCATCGTTTAGAATTAAATGAGAGGGACGCTTATAAAGTAAATATTTCTGACTGAAGGGTTAAAATGAGAATGTCTTAAAATTTTTTGTTCTCTCAGTGGAGTAAGATAAAAAAAAAATATAGAAATATAGATATAAAACAAATATTTACGCAGGGTCGGAACTCTTTTAGCAAAAAGAAATCACTTTTGTGCTCGAAATTGATTAATTTGAAACGTGGAGAATGTTGAGGATACCGTGGATAGAAAAGGTTAGAAATGAGAAGGTATTAAAAAGGGTGGGACACCTCAGATATGAACGGCTAGTTGAGGTGAGTTGACAATAACTGAACTTAAAAGGAAGAGAGGTAGACCTTCACTAGATTACTGTTTGGAAATAGTTAAACATGTAGTTTGCTTGAGTTTTCAAGATAAAATAAGAAAAACTGGAGGTGTGTGTCCATTTAGTCTTTAGACTGAAGACCTTTTGTGTAACTGTAGGTAAATTTTATTTCAAGTTTCGGGATTCCGGGTCCGTCTGCCTTTGTTTAAGTTTATCTGTGGTTTCCTTGGATCATATAGACAAAACGTGGGGCAATAATATTCCACAGATAATCAATCTTTCATTCACTTCTGTCTTCATTTCGTCAGTCTCATCTTTCTCACCCGAACCACCACCCACCTATTCCCACGATTCCTGAAAACAGACTGAAAAGAGCCTTCCGCCCTACCTTCCAGCGTAGTCCAGAGGGACTGCACGCCCACCAGCATTAGTAGCTGGTGGAAATAAAATACCCGAAAGATTTAAGTTTTTTCATAAATGCTGAACACTCGGTGTACTCTGAATGTTTATAGATGTATTTGTGTGTAAGTGTGGAATTACACGCGCTAGACTACCACATGTAATAATGTTTACCTATGTGTATTATAGGTGCATGTAAGTGACTTAATATGTATGTATGTATGCATGTCCGGATTGTACGGATATAAAAATATTTTGCTATCGATTCCGAGTTGGAGTACCTTCAAACGTATAATACATACCTATAGACAGATGGATATATATATGTAGGGATATGGGAACATGTACACGTATGTTCGTACCCTCTGTATTATTATGCGATGCAGCTGGTTGCACTATTCCATACCTGCCCGCACTCTAGCCATAAATATGTATTTTTAATAACTTCGTGTAGATTTCTTAGCCATACGACGGCAATAAAGAATTTCGATATTATGTGTACCTGGAAATGTATATATATATGTATGTACGACGCTGTTGACGTTGATGTCGCAACAGTGGCGGATCTAGCACTCGAGAGATATCAGGCGCAATTCATTTTTTTCAAATGTTTTCACTGCACATTCCATGCGCACTTGTGAACTTCTTGCACACGTCTGAACTTCTGGTACTCTACCAGGCACCATATCGATGGTCCAAAAACAGCGAATCTTAAGGTAATAATTGAAAATTAACAACTATCTGGTTGTATTTAAGGCAGGGAGACTAAATTAGATGGGCGACTGAGCGATATGGTCGCATGGCCCTTTTAACTCTAGACCAGTCTTTTAGTTATCGGTTATCGATATATCGATAAATATCGTTGTACCTATAAGGAGTTTCAAAAAAATTAACAATTTTGTTTTTGTAGTTCTTAGGCTTTCACGGCCAGCATCTTCAGTGGTGACAGATCAGTTACGACTCAGCACTTGCCCAGTCACCACTGAAGATGCCGCTAGCAAACGGCGAAACGTTTAGAAAGGTAAAATTCCATGGACCATCGCCAAAAAGCCCGGAAGAAAACATCACATCAATTTTGTTTTTTTCGAACAACATTGGAAAAACGATAAGGTATCCCTAGACACGGACCCTGGTCAAATATGAACCTCAATATTAATATTTACAGGTGGCATTTTGCAATTTTCTATTTCCCATTTAAATAACAGGAATATTTCTTTTTTAATTTTGGAATTTTATAACTCGACTACAAATAGTTATGTATATATCGATACATTCGATAATTATCGATAGTTATTAACATATCGATATATCGATACATATTCATTGATAATATAACTATTGATATTGGGAGCAGTCGGGAGTGATTTCACCTTCTTCATCCACCCTGTTCTTGACTAGTGCTGAGCAAAACTATCGATATATCGATAGTTATCAGTTGCTATTACTATTACAGATATATCGATAATTATCTATATTTGCCCAGCACTAGTCAAGAACAGGGTGGATGAAGAGGGTGAAATCACTCCCGACTGCTCCTATATACTAAGCGACGGCACACTACTTGCATACTTCTATTTTTCTCTGATAGGGTAGTGCGTTCATTCATGTCCACGCAAACAGCGGTTCTTTCAATGATTTTGTACGTAGGGATACATCATCATCATAAGGTCGTCAGTCCTAAGACTGGTTGGACACGCATATCGCTACTACTCCTTCCGTCCTGACTTATCTGACTTCCTAGATACCTAAAATCAGCTAGTTTTTCTAATCTTTCGTCTCCTATCTTTATATTCGCTCTTTCCCTACATTTTGTTTCCTTACATACCAGTATTTTTGTTTCACTTTATTCATTTTCATACAATACTGTTTTGTCAATACAATACCGCTTCCATTTTATTTATAGCTATCTCTAACTCCTCATTGCTAGATGCTAATACTGCTATGTCATCTGCAGATCTAAGCATACTAATCTTTTGTCCCTGTATATCTATTTCTATAATTGTCTTTAACGATGTTAATCGCATCTTCGATGTATATATATAAAAAGTAGCGGTGACAGTGTGCATCCCTGTCTGACTCCCTTGTGAATATTTACTTCTCTACGTTGCAGCTCCAGCCCTATAACTGCCTCTTGCTCTTTATACAAACTGAGTATCACTCTTCTATCTCTATAACTCATCCATGCATTTTTAAGTGTATTTAACATCTTGTCCCATTTAACATTGTCTAAAACATTTTCTAAATCTACAAATCCTATGTATAATACGTAAGAACAAAAATTTTGAGGAAAATTTTCATTGGTAATTTTATTTTTGTTATAAGAAAATATTAATAGAAGTCTTTCTTATCGAATCTTACACTCAACATCTATGATAATGAAAAGTGTTCAGTGATCCAGCCATAATTATTTTACTTCTTACATACGACTGACTGAGAGGGAAGATGGACCTGATCGGGCGCACGCTCTAACGGATCAGAACAGGAAGTATGCAAGTACCACGGTTTTCGGCGGAGTAATTTCACTTTCTTTATCCAATATGACCTAGAGGCTTAGGTCATTTCTTAGCATTCAGGGGACACCGATTCGATTCCGGGTCCATCTGCTCTTGTCCAGGTTTTTCTGTGATTTTCTTGGATCACTTCGGCAAATGCTGTGGCAGTTAATATTCCACACATAATCTTTTACTCTCTTCAGTCTTCATTTCGTCTGCCTCATCATTCTCGCCTCAACCACCAGTCGCCCATCTCCACAATTTTTAAAAGGAGGCTCAAGAAGTCCTTCCGCCTTTCCCTGAAGCGTATTTTCGGTGGTACTGCCCGCCCACCAGCGTTAGTAGCTAGTGGAAACGAAACACCCAAAAAATTTTTTTTAGTTTAATATGGGCAAAAATCAATCACTTTTAACGATTTGTCCCATAAGGTATTTTCAGGAGGGCTCAAAACAGACCAGTGAGAAATAATACAATGAAATTTAAGTTTTTAAACTAAAATTCGCTTTATACTTTTGTAGATAATCATGAGATCGTTAATTTGAGACATCGATCATTCTTTCAATTCGTACACATCAAGGGCAGGTAATTCAAAAAATGCCATTTGTCGTAAAACCGGCAACTGATAGGGGGTCTTAATAACAGTTGTAAACTATACCTGAGTGAAGAATAACGACGATCCAAATCTCGTAACCGTGTTATCTGGGTGTTTACCTGATTTTCGTATCTCGACACCAAACCCAAGGGCAATAAAATTTATTGGACGAACCTCGTCATTTTTACCTACCTCCTACTTTACGGAAAACAACACTACAACACTATTTAGTGTTAAATGTGAATGACGTTAGGTAAAGATGGATGAGTCTTATGTAAATGACTTCGTCATTCTTTCCATGCTCACTTAAAAACTGACCCACAATTTTGGAGTAAATTAATATAGAATCTTCGTCGATATAATTTTTTTACTAAATAATCGAAAAACTTAGTTTCTTGCCTGAAGGTTGTATCTAGGGCTGCCGTCACCAAAATTGCCAACGCCGGATAAACACGGCAAAAAACCCGGACATTTGGGCGAAATATGGGTTTTCCCCGGACACCTCTGAAAAAAAATTTTTTGCAACAAAAATAAAAACATCGTCATAATTTTTTAATTTTTATTCAGTCTTTCTGAGGTAATATGGTAATAAAAATAATTAGAAACGCTCTTTTTTTGGCATTAATCAAATTATTATATGATACTACTAATAACTAACTAACTATAATACTTTATAGTTTTAAAATTAACTAGGTACTTGATGAAAATGTATTTATATTTTTTTTTGTTTTTAACACTTTTAACCAATTGAAACATGGTAATTCTTGTATCAATTTTTTTCCCCTTGAACCTCTTCCTCCCTATATCTTCCCCAATAAAATTAATCTTAAGACCTCATATATAGGATAATAGGAAACTATTTATTGTTTTATAGTTTGTGACAGTTCACGTAAAAAGTAGATAAAATATCTTTTTTTTTAGAAAGCCAAATTTTGAGAGCTTCTTGATGGGTTCCAGCGAAGTATCGCAACTTTTTTTCAAATAAATCAGTTTGTGACACACCGACAGCAAAATTGGCTTACTAGAGTTTACGCGAGACATAATGCAATACTGGGGTATACGTATATAGCATTTTAAGAAGAAGGGATTCACAGAAACTTTTACTTTTTTTTCTCAAATTGAGGCAATCCTCTAAAGATCTTTGATAGTTATTTTCGTGACAATTTCTGTAGTAATAGTCCTAAATGAAGGATATTACTGCACGAACGACTAAATTTTAGCAGAGATCTATAAACAGATGTGGATCCTTTCGCCCCCGTAGATCCGCCGACGATGCTGTCAATGTACAGATGAGTCGTGAACTGTGTGTTACTGCCTCTCATGAATACGATAAGGATGTTCTAATGGTTAACTTTTTTAATAATTAAATTTTTAGTACCAAATGCGGTGAAACTAATTCATACCACAACTTGACCACATGGTAGTGGCAATGTTGAATATGTTTTTTCAGTACGCCTTGTATTCCCCTTCGCAGTATTAGTAATAACTAAACTTCAGCAACCCTATTGCTAAATGCAGTAGGTACCTGTTTTACAATTCCCCGAACATTGGGTGGCCGCTTTTGAAACCAACGCTGCTGCAGAATTGATGGTGAAAAATTATTGGTAACGACTGCGACATACGTACATCAGATTAAGACTTGAAAGCAACCAACGAAAATACTTTTTTTCAATTTTTAGAAACGATTTCTAAATACTGAAATATTGTTTTAAATATGCGGTATTGATACCTACGAAAATGCAGCGAAATGGTAAGAATTAAATTATTCAAATGCTGTAGTAGTACCTACGCAAATTCTGTATAAAAAGTATATATATGTATATACGTACTTCTTCCAATTATGTGAAAATATATTTTTTGTTAAATGACTTCATGATTTCATCTGTAAAAAATGTGAGTGACCTTTATTTTAAGTTTTTAGAGGTTGAAGTTATTTTTGTGAAGTATTTCTGCAAAAATTTCAAAATATTTAGACACAAATAATCTTGCATGTATCTCACTGTTTATTCGTCAATAGAGTGCCTAGATATGTACGACCTACCTAACAGAAACAAAAACACGCTAACCTCGTTGCTAATAAAGGTGGAAACCCTGATAAGGGGTGGTGTAGTTAGCAAGTGCGTCTTCCCCGCCCTCTATCAATAATCAAACCATGGGAGGTGATTCATTCCCCTGTTAGTTCTGCGTTTAACCATTTTCTTGGATTATTATATTATATCAATTTTTTAATCATTAATTGTAAAAGTTGCATTTTATAATAGCAATATTCTAAAAATCGCACTGTTTATACGTACCGCGAATTTTGTGTATGTTGAACGTTATTGACACAATCCACCTAATTAATTAGCAAGCTTAATAATTCATTTCGCTATCTAGTCACTCACTCACCCGCCCGATGTCTTATTTTGCTGGCGTTGGGCGGGGAAGGGGAGAAAAAGAGCATTGTAACGCGAAGGCAGGTAAAATAACAAAAGCGAAACGCGAGACGACGACAATAATTAGCAATAGTTTTGATTGTCGCTCGGCGGTGGCCACGCGGTTCGGTGGGTGGATGGGTGGAGTGGGGCGGGCACCGAACGCTGGAGGGGCAAAGGCGTGCGCGGGAGGCAGGCTCGCTCAGCCCTCCCGATGCATCCGTCGTTAGTTTGCTTTCGTCTGTTGTCGTGTACGTGTTGTTTTGTCGCGAGGCTTCTGTGCCAGTTGTATTTGTTGGCGCCCGTTCGTTCATACGTCCACGTGGTGTGGTCTCCGCGTTTACTAACACACCTGGACACATTTTAATACTGTCGAATATAGTGAATCGTGTTTTGAATTGCATCGTTGCGCAGCGGTGTTTTAAGTGCGCTCGTTATAAGGACTCAGAACCCGAATAACTCCTCTCTCCTAAGGCTGCCGCTGCAGGCTGTAAAGGCAGAACTACCACCAACTACGTTGATGTGTTATAGTTGTACAATTGTGAACCACTGTTTGTGTGAACGTTTTTAAAACAACAGACTTCTTCAATGTGCTACATAAAGTCGGCTCGGTGGTTGGTTAATTCATAAGGTATTATTTAATTTGCTACTCGTTGCGTTTCTTATTGTTGTTAATTACGTTTTAAGAAATTTAGTTGGATGCTAAGGTTTAATTTACTTTTCAAGCTAGGGTTATATTTAAAAAGTTTTAAAAACGAATAAAAAGTTGCATCGTCTGCCTGAATACAAAAAGTTAATTGTAAAGGTGCAATGGGGAGGGGTGCAATTACGTCTGCCTCCATGTTTCCCCCACCTGCCGTTATTAAAAGAAAGGCTTATGATTCGCTGTCAGTGCAGTTCGCGTTTCTAAAATTGCTATTTATCCAGTAATGTACATACATATCTAGAACAAGTAAAAAAATGTAAACTCGTTTCTTTTTTATTGCTGAAGCTGCTGGTATTCCATACAATAATGTACCTACTCAAAATGTTTCTTTTTTTATAATATTTCAATACCTAAGTGCCGATTTGCCGAATGGGACCCGGATCAAATCATAAAAACTACTATACACGTATATCTATATATATATCTACATATACTACTTAAGAATCAAGCAAAGGGATGCAATTATTAAAGGGATGACATCATCCTTTAAAAAATATGACGTGGTGTTGGGGGGAATTTTTACATAAACCTTCAACCATTTGAAATTTTAAACATTTGAGGGGTGTTGCATATTGTTCAAAAAATTTTAAGGGATCAGTTAGTTTAGGATAGTTTTTAGAAAAGTAGATACACGTAATTGAACGAACACGTTCTATAAAACTATGCAATTCCGTTCGCGTGACAGAAAAAATGAACATCAAGAAATGTGTAATTAAATGTTGGGCGAAATTTTTGCCGTTCCTGTATAATAAAATACCTAATACAATTAATATAACCCAACTACCTATAAATGCACTTCTGCTTTCGAAGGTGAATGAATTGATGACTTAATGCGATAAAAATAGCTTGGTCAAAAGCAGTCTTGTTGAAAACATGTTTTTATACCCACTCTGAGTGAATAGACTTTTTTTTACCTACGGGTGTTTAATTTGTTTTTTAAAGTTGAAAGTTCAATATTGTCTGTAAGGATAACTTTTCAAATTACATAAGGCTATTAGATACCTAATTAAAAACAATTTTCGTTTGTTTCATATAATAAGACGATCATCAAATTATAAAAGAAATTTTAATAATCATCTTAACTAAATCCCTACCCAACGTTCATAGTTATTTTATATTGAATTAGTAGATAGTGATTCTATTAGAAAATCAGAAAAGTAAAGAAACCGATTAATTAGTTTTTATTTAGTCTTCAATCAGGTTACGTCAGAATATTTTTTTGCGTAACTATTTCTGTTTAAACCTATTGGTACATGTTCTACATGCGATTCTATTAAGTTACAATGTTAAAAACTTTTAATTACTATATTATAGCTAATACTTAGCAAGATACTACTATTTACATGTCTGAGAAGGTTTAACTCAATTTGGTTTGACCCTTTTTTTTGTTTACAAAAATATTGAACATTTTGATAATTTCTGAACAACTTGCATTGTTTTAGATGTTCTTCGTGTTAAAACGTACTGGGCCATTAGCAGCCCCTCTCTTTTTTCTGTATGTCTGTATATGCTCGTGTTTAAATTAAGCATCGTCACCACCTGGTTCTTGATGGGTAAAAACGCCACTCGGGATGTGAAACATAACAGATGTTGTTATTATTATATTTGACTTCTCCGTGGGTTAATGTCAATTCCAGAAAAAAATTCTTTACACAAAATAGACAAAGATCATCTAGTAATAATCATTGAAAAAAATATTGAAAGATTCAGTAACACAATGGATAGAGGTACCTACCTGGACTGTATTTTTGCTTATTTTAGAGAAATTTCATTATCTATGTGTACCCATGTGGGTATTTGTCTGTAAATGTTTGCTAGGAGATTAAGTAAATACCAAAATAATGGAAAAAAGTACGTCAATATGCATATCGCTCGTTTGAAATACTTACGGTTAGAGAAATAATAATCATAAAAGACATTTCGTATTGTCAGCGATCGTTTTAATAATGAATTCAGTTCAAAACGGTTTTTAATCTGAGTTATTTTAATCAAATTTGGCAAGGAATTGTTCAGTATCTCGAGAAACAAAAAGCAATAAAATTTCGACTTATAAATAACAGCATATCTTTTATATTGCTTTTGTTAGATATATCTATATGTAATGCCTACATATATAAAAGTACACAATATCATTGTTTTATATCTATCTACAACTCGCAATTTGTTATTATTCTTGCCATTCCGGGGTATTCGTATTTTGTTTTTCTATGCCTATTATAATCTCGGTAAGAAAGTATTTTGTGTAGGTATGTGTACAATTTAAAGAAAGAATGAATTTCTAATTGGAATTGGCGAAATCGGAAATGTAATTCAATCGTGTCATATTCCATAGATAAATACCTACGCAATTGCATTCACATTTCAAAACGGCATATCGGCAACAATGGAATATTATTCATTTTTTTTTTTATTCTCATCGTTTTCTATAGACGACAAATAAATCGGAATTTCTCAAGTAAGCTGCTTATTGTTAGTTTGTGATGCATTTTTATTTCGTTTGAAAAATATAAAATGTGGCATCCGGTACGTGTTGCATAAAAAATTAAATTTAAATTGAAACAGAACAAAAACTCATGGACAAATTTAAATTAATGTGCGCACAGTCTGTAAAGACGACCGTACGTTATACGTCCGTTTAGTGAAAAAATCCGGCTTGATGGACCATAAAAAATATACAGACGACTGTGTGCTACATGTCCATTTTTTAACCGTTTAATGTAAAAATTGAAATATCAGATCATATAAATTATTATAAGAATGTATCCAAAGGGATTTGAAATAAATATGTAAAGTCTGTAATAATAATACTTTTCCGTAGAACAAAAAAACTTGGATCTGATATTCCCATCAGTTACTAATAGTGGTGGGCGGACAGTCCCTTTGGAATCCGCCAGAGGGTAGGGCCGAAGACTCCTTTTTTAGGAATCGTGGTAATGGGTGGTTGTGGTTTGAATGAGAAAAATGAGACGAACGAAGTGGAGCTAGAAAAGAATGAAAGATTATCTGTTGAATATTACTGCCCCAGTATTTACCTAAGTGATCCAAGGATTTATAAAAAGATATGGACCAGGGCAGACGGACCGGGAATTGAATCGGTGTCCTCCCGAACGGTAAAAAATGCTCGAAATAAACCTCTAGGTTGTGCCGCTTAAAGCTATCCTAAACACAAAAATAGGCCTGAAGGGTGGGAAAGTGAACTAGAGAACCCCTTGGATGTTTCATTCCAACTACCAACTAGTAATACTGGTGGGCGGGCAATCCCTCTGGACTACGTCGGTGGAAGGCCGGAAGGTCCTCTTGATCCTTTTTTTTAGAAATGTGGGAATAGTTAGGTTGAGAAAGTTGAAACGGACGAAACGAATACAGAAAAGAATAACAGATTATCTGTGTGAAGAAAATCACAGGAAAAGGGATGAAAGTTTGTACACTTTAAAAGTAAACAGTGGAGAAATTTTAAATAAAGCGGTCCTGCAAAAGTACCTGAAGGGCAATATAAATCTATAATAGACTACCAATTGTTTGAAAGACACTGATATGAAGGAAGTATTTTTTGCGTATTTTGGTCTATTATAAAATGTTTCATCAATATATATTTTATACAATATGGATTTAATATAAAAATTTGTGAATAACAATAATTTCAAATGGATAATTTTGTATCTGTTAATTGTCCTTAAGTAAATTGATAACTAGGAAGCGTTTAGGTACTGTAGGTTTTTGAGGACGAAATATTTCTCTAGGTGCCTCCTACTTTAACCGTACGATTTCTTCAGATTTCATTACTTAGAACAGAGTATAGTACATACTGTAATCTTTTCAAGCTTGAGGGTGGTCTAAATAAACAAGATAAGCAAACTGTAGGTCTTATTTTCGTTTTATATGTACTTATATTAAAAATTACGTTCTTCGTTGAAGTTTGCTGCGCCAGTTGTCATTCTTCCGATAATTTTAATTACCTGACACATTTGTTTACACATTTCGACCAATAAACGTTCGGATTTCTCCGGATTTGAAAGACATCCGGGTGGGCTATATACAGTCCGGTGTTATAAAATAAATTTTCTTTTTATTTAAACTAGACTAACAAAATACAAATGAATTAATTTAATTACAAAGTTAAACCCTAAATCGGCAATTTCTTATGGAAAACTGTAACATTATCCGGGCGGTTGAGCTCTCGTAGAGCATTATCATCATCATTATCGATTGTCATCGATCATTATAGATCCTCCGTCCTTAACTTGTTTGGGCACACCACACCTTCACTATTTCTTATTCTAAGCTAATCTTCACATTTCCCTAAAACTAGAACATCCCACGTCCTTAACTATTTGCGAACACTAATCTAGGTCTACTTCTACTCCTCTTAACTCCTGTTTCTGCTTCAAATATGTCTTAAACTGGCCCTTTATCCATCTCGTCTATTTCCCATCAATGTCCATAATGACCTCTGTTCTATTCTTTTTAATACCTCCTTATTTCTAACCTCGATCGACGGTATCCTAATCATTTGCCTTTCAAACGCTTCTAACCTTTTCCTTGCCGCCACGCCCAACATCTATGCTTTGCACCCGCTCCAGACATAAACCTTTAACAATCTTCTTCGAATATACCATTCGCGTAACTTCTTTTTGTTGTGGGCGACTCGAATCTGCGCTATCCTTTATTTTATATCTCTATTGCTGCTTTCATTCTGAGTTATCTGTATGTCAGTCACTTCTTCTAATTTTTAGTCTGCTAACTTCATATTGGCCCTTTCCCTACTTTTTTCCCTTACATACCAGTATTTTTGTTTTACTTCTCTAGTAGGACATACCTTAAAAATATAATTTAAGCATAGCATTAGTTTGCGTTACAAGTTATTGACACATTGCAACGGCGATGGGAGCCTCCCTAAGATAACCATTTGAAGCTTCATCTTATGGTAAATAAGGACGACGAATAATATAGTAATATTAGTCCAATAAATGCATTGTACGGGTGCGAAACATGGACAGTGGGCGCGACGGAAAAGAAAAGGTTAGAAGCGTTCGAAATGTGGTGTTATAGGCGGATGATGAGGATATCGTGGGTAGAAAAGGTTAGAAATGAAGAGGTATTAGAAAGAATAGGAGAACAGAGGACTCTTTGGAAGTCAATAAAAAATAGGCGAAATAGGTTGGTAGGACACCTTCTTAGGCATGAAGGTCTAGTAAGAGACATTTTAGAGGCAGAAACAGGAGTTAGTAGGGGTAGAGGAGGTAGACCTACTCTTCGCAAATAGTTAAGGATGTGGGCTGTTCTAGTTTTAGGGAAATGCGTAGTTTAGCTCGGGATAGGAATGAGTGGAGGTACGTGTCCAACCAGTCTTAGGACTGACGACTTTATGATGATGATGAATTGCAACATCTTCTGATGGATTCAAACAATTAGAGTTTTGTTAGTTTAGAACAATTTTGAAAGAAGCAAGTAATATTTTCAGATAGATGTGGATGAAAAAAACATATTTCACGTCCGCCAAATTTTATAAGTTCTACTATGTTTGGTAAATGACATCTTTAGTGCGTTTTGTATCATAGTCAACGGATCAATTTTGCATTTTGTATTTCGAGTACTTTTTTCATATCAGAGCAATCTTTGTATTAGTTGCAATAGAGAATTATTCATATTTTGCTTCGTCTGTTTCAATTAGGTCTTCTAATAATAATATCAAACACATCGAGTTCAATAAACTATTGTCGAAAGTCGCATTCCGAAGAATAAGTAATAATCTATTTGGACAGGTATGAGTTTTTTCAATTTCAATTGTTTATTAATTTCCAAATCTTCTGTTTAGAATCAGTTTTATTACAAGTACGTACGTTTTTGGACTATTTTCATTAACATGGTAAATTTATGAGGTGACACATACTTTGATCACTTTTATTGGCTTTAAACCATTTCATCTCGCATCAGTTCTAGACAATAATTATTATTCAAGTGACTCAGAGCACACGCGGCTATTTTCGCGCCAAATTTTCTTGGCTGCGTGTACCTGCATAATAAATTATTAATACATTATGCACTTACTTTCGATACAACAAATATAAACTTTGTATATAAATTATTTGCGAAACTTTGTTAATCCGTAGCTTCATGCCAACATTGTTACCAAATGTATATGTCATTGAGTTTATGGTTTACTTCGTTTAGTTTCTGTAGCGATGTGACCTTCAGTTTGACCGGCGCAAAGTAGAAAAGTACAGCACTAAATCAGAAAAGAAAGGAGACAACTCTCGGCCAAACTCTTAACCGGTGAGGAGCGTATAATCCGTACAGTACTGCACGGAAAAATTGACCATTTTATACGCTACAATTGCATTGCTGAAATGTGCTGTCATTGGTACTAATTTTACTGAAAATATCAAGGAGATGTTTTTTTATATTTGAAGACATATTAAAGGCTTTAACGCTTGTTTTCAACTCGCACTACTATTCATGATTGAACAAAACTTTTGGCAGGTACTGTATGAAAAAGTATGTTTAATGAACAAGAGTCGAGAGTATAATGAGCTTTTTTCTCCCTATCTACGATTTTGCCAACACGCATCCAAGACATTGGAAGGGACACATCACTAGAGAAAGTAAATGAAGTATATAAAGTTTGTTTATTAATTTACTGTTAAAGGTTTTGCTATGCCACTAGTTGAGCCCGTCTAAATTTTGATACCGTTGTTGGTGGTGTATAATAGTCAGTATGGGTATCATAACTTCACCTAGGCCTAGACCATTCACACTTATAACACTTTACATATGTTAATCAAGAAAAAATTCCCATCATAACCTAATTTCATCTCATGCTTTCGTTGCCGGTCGTCTAACCACAGCCACTACCACCACATCGGATCTATGACCTTAAGATGTACTATCGAGATTTATTAGACACGGCTAACACGTTAAAAGATTGATGACTTTTAATTAAAAAATCCGATTAAATAACGACATAGTGTATATTGCAGGCAGATGTATTGACACAATTCCATCCTTTAATTGGACGGTTTGATATTCGGCTGATTCCAAAAAGGGCTGATAATTTAGGAAATAGTTGTAGCAATTTACATTCAAAACAAAACGATGTACTATGATCACTACTACAAATGGGCGCACCAAGAAAACGTAGATAATGAGCGTATATAAAGATTAGACGAAGTGACTGATTTTAGGTATCTAGGAAGTCAGGACGGAAGGAATAGTAAGGATATAAAGCAGAGGATAGCGCAAGGTCGAATTGCCTTCAGTAAAAAGAAGTTACTGCTATGCTCGCGAACGATGAATTTATAAATTCGAAAAAGGATGTTAAAGATGTATGTTTGGAGCGCGGTGCTGTACGGGTGCGAAACATGGACGGAAAAGAAAAGGTTGGAAACGTTCCAAATGTGGTGTTACTGGGGAATGCTGAGGATACCGTGGATATGAGAACAGAGGACTCTATGGAAGTCAATAAAAAATAGGCGAGACAGATTCATAGGGCACCTTCTTAGGCATGAAAGTCTAATCAGACACATATTAGAGGCAGAAACAGGAGTTAAGAGGAATAGAGTTAGACCTAGATTAGATTACTGTTTGGAAATTCTTAAGGATATGCGTACGCGTACGTGTCTAACCAGTCTTAGGACTGACGACCTTATGATGATGATCAAGTGAGTGTTTTGTCCGAATAGGTTGAATTGAGCGTAGGTAATTTATTGTAACATGTCCCATGATCGCATTTCAAATAACCTTCCCATCTGTTTTAATTAATGATATTGCTTGGTAGGTTAGCGGCAGACATTTCACGAACAAATCGAATGAATAAAATATGAGTTTCGGCTGTCCGAGTGTTCTTCAATTTTTGTTCGTTTTACGTTTTGTTTCGATGGCGATGGCGATGGCGTGAGTCCAATATTATTTGATGATATTCAAGAATAGATGATGCTTATCATCTTTTTCTTTCTTGTCGAAAGAAAGGGGTGCAGCAGCTTCATGGGTGCAAGTACCAATTACATCGGCGAGTTTTTGTTGCTCGCCGTGATTTTAAATGGATTAAAGTCACGCTTTTGATGTGGGTTTATTATAGGAAAGAAAGGAAGAACTAATTCCCATTATTTTTATACGTATTTTAATCCTTTGTCATACTTATTATACCTGTCCTAAAGGTCTTTTTTATCTTATTGAATGTGTCTGTTGTGTGAGAAGATTTCGGAATATTTTTTTGAATACTAATGAATTTGGTACACTTGGCTTATAAATGTGTAATAGTTAGGAACTGGTGGTTATTGCAAATAAAATAAATCAAATAATCAAATTAGAGAAGTGTAAATTTTGTTGAGTAAATAAAGATATTTCTTCAGAAATAAAAAGTTATAATGTTCACGCATATGTAGTACTTACGTATTTTCTCTGTAAAGAATGTTTAAACTGAAATATATTTAAAGTAAGGCAAGCACAAAATTTTGTAAAAGATTATGTCGCTTTTTGATGTTTGCATCCAATAAAATATCTCTCTGTTCGGTTAGTGTATATTAAAAAATTTTGCAATAAAATTAATAATAAATCAGCTAACTTTAAAACCCATTTTTTGCCGTAAAATAAAGAAAAATTATATTATTTGCAAAATATGGATGATTTCATAGATACCTTTTTGGTATGTAGACAATCCTGCCTGATAGCAAAACAGCATTGTAAGAAAATTTTTTAATACCTCTAAACTAAACTGATACAAATGATTTTTACAAATTATCCAAAACATTTCATCGTGTTTCATATAGAGCACATTGCAGTAACAACTTAATTTTTTTAAGTTCTTATCTCAGTGCATAATTAAACTCCTTTGACGTTAGCATGGCAAAATTAGCAGGCAAATATATAAAGCATCGGATAGCTAACCCTGTAAGCCAAAACGTAGCCGCGACCCGGAAAGCCTAAAAACTACCAGTTTGCATGATAACTTCAAATGAAGTTAAAATTTCTCTTAATATTTCTTGATATTGAGTGAGACTATAATATTCATTCTAAATCGGGCTTGAAGAAAGCATGCAAACTGGTTTTTGAGTTTCCCAAGTCGACTAATTTTTCAATTTTTTTCTGATAATTTGCAAAATATTCACAGCTAGTTTTAGACCTGATTGAGAGTCTCTACTATAATCTTCTTCGATGTAGGTATTGTCGAGCCTTAAAGATAGAAAAATGACACTATTTTAAAATAACTAGTTCCAACTTTCTTCTTAGTAGGCTACATCGTCAGCGGTTAAGTCCTTCGGGACTTTCCCCGTCTTGTAAATGTGACTAACTAGCTTAAACATACTATCTCTATCCTCTTGTCCTGCATGTTTTAGAATTTCCGCCTGTATCCCATCTACTTATAGATGTTTAAGTTTTTTTTTAATGCTACATCGAACAGCGGTTAAGTAGCGGCTAATTATTTGTGAGCTGTCTACAATTTTCCTAACTGCATTTACAATTTTTGTAAACTGATTTTCGGGTTTCCCGGGTCAGGATTAATTTTTGGCTTATACACTTAATGTACGGATAATTTGCAGCTAATTATCCGATGTTCTATATTTTGGCTTGCCAGTTTTACCATGCCAACTGTTTAGAGGTGTAAATGTTAGTTCACGTTCTTTGGGGTTGTAACTTATGTATACTTTAATTCTTTCGGAATATTTTCTGCATTGCCAGGAAGGCTAGTGAATGCACTAGCATCAGATAAATTAGTTTATTGAGGTAACGGTACAGAATTAATTCTGGAAGGATCCTTTATGATCCCCAATAATAGTTGTCAATTTTAATATGGGGTGTTTATTTTATGGGTTTTACGGTTAGATGTGCCGTTTGTTACTTATTGATGTTTTTGATTTTCGTAGGTTATAAACAACCCTCTCGGAAATATTTTGAGTTTTGGCAGTCCCGCCTTGTAAGAGTCCACTGAATAATTTAAAAAGGGTTAATAATCAATGGCGACATTTGCCACATCCTGGTTGTCATTTTCTAGTTTTAAGTTTTAGGTATAAGAAGGGAGACACAGAGCACGAAAGCAGCGGCATGGCCTAGAGGCTTAGACCATTGCTTAGCATTCGGGAGGACGCCGATTCGATTTCAGGTCCAAGTTTTTCTGTGGTTTCCTTGGATCACTTAGGCAAATGCTGGGGTAGTGATATTCCACAGATAATTTTTCATTCTCTAATCAACTTCGCTGCAATTGTTCCAGTAAATATACCTTCCACCCTAACTTAAACATCACTCCCTACTAATTCGAAGTGGTCTGTACTCTGTCGAAACTGTCAGACGCGGATCGCGATTTCGATCTTTTTGGATCTCATCAGCGCGTCGCAGGCAGCTCCGACAGAACACAGACCAATCTTTACCTGCTGTCTTAACAGCGCGTTTTAGAAAATATTGTACTACAGATGGCGCTCACCACGTCATTTGTGGTATTTTCTAAAACTCCCTACTAATTTAACGCGTGTACTATAGTAAGTTCTCTAATATCTGCCAGACAACTTTACACCAACTTCAAATGGTCACAATTAAGTTGCTTCTGTCGTGTGTTTTATGAAACATGATGAAATGTTTGTACAAAATACATAATTTTGAAGAAAATCGTGGATCAATCTAATTTATCGCGTTATTAAAAAAGTGATTATATTGTACTTTTTTCTTGCAATGCTATTTCATAATCAAGCAGAAAAATATAGAAAATAGGTATATTTTTTGTTTTTGGAGAGGAAATTGATTCTCGTCCTTTCCGTCATATACGAGAGGGTGTTGAGTACAACCAGATATAGAAAAATTCTAGAAACAGGTATGAAAGAGTTAACAATGACCCAGGTATTAGTGACAGAAAAATCTCAGTTATACTACCAGGAATTATTGAATTTATCACGTACATTTTGTCTGTATGACAATGAAATTATTCACAAATATTATAAAACCAAATAATAAAGGAAAGGAATTTATAACTTAAAATGTTTGAAGTTGAACTGAACAAAGAAATTTGAAATGTAAATAAAGTAATTAACAAGACTAAATCTAACTAAATGGAAAAGTTTTTGAATTAAAATAATTGTAAAAAATATAGACAATTATTAGCACTAAACACTGAGAAAGATACAATTTTTAAATCGGTATTATTCTGCATGTCAATCACTTCCATTTTAAAAAGTCTTCCAGAACTGTATCCACGTCGATATTAAATGGCGAGGAAAACATTTTCGATTCAAAGTCGATAAAATAAATTCAATTTTAGAAATGCTTGACGGGCCGCAGAAATATGTTTAAAGGACCTCAAGCGGCCCGCGGGCCGCGTGTTGTTCATCCCTGGTTTATACGATTAGTAATGTGTAAGGCATATCCTGTCACAATTACAAAATGTACCCGTTAATGCGGGTCACAGGCCACAAAGTCTAAAACGTAGGTTTCTTGATTTCAGGTGACCGTCAATCATCACCTTCGCCACCACCGTCATCGTGGTCAGCATCGTCGCGTCGTGATCAGCACACTCTTCCGCCGTCGACTACGATGCAGCACAATTCCGGGTCACCGCAGCAGTTCTGTCTGCGCTGGAACAATTACCAGACGAATTTGACGAACGTGTTCGATCAGCTGTTGCAAAGCGAGTCGTTCGTCGACGTGACGCTCGCATGCGACGGTCACTCGGTCAAGGCGCATAAAATGGTGCTGTCGGCCTGCAGCCCCTACTTTCAGTCGCTTTTCTTCGAAAATCCCTGTCAGCATCCCATCGTCATAATGCGCGACATCAAATGGCCCGAACTCAAAGCGGCCGTCGAATTTATGTACAAGGGCGAAATTAACGTGTCCCAGGAGCAGATCGGGCCGCTTCTCAAAGTTGCCGAGTCCCTCAAAATACGAGGCCTGGCCGACGTTAACGGAGAACAGGACGTTGTCAGTCCACCTGGTAAGTGAACATTCTTTTTCCTTCTCAACTACCGATCAAATACCAATAATATTAAAGCTGGGGTTAAAAAATTGATAACACTTAGGGCCATCCATAAATTACGTCACACGTCAAGGGGGTGGGAGGGGGTTGACGAAGTGTGATATTGTGTGACAAGGGGATCCTAAATTTCATATTTGAAAATTTTTAAAATCTATGTGTTAAAACACGAACTTTGTAATATTAACAAAAAAATTGATAGTAGATGTAAAAATTACAAAATATGTGACGTCACACTAGGAGGGGGAGTCTTACAAATGTGACCAGCTGTGACAAGGACGGGGGAGGGGTCAAAAAATCATGAAATTCGTGTGACGTAATTTATGGATGACTCCTTACTGTTTGAATTTAATGTCAATATTTGTTTTTAATCGTTAGTGATAGATTTGCTTATCATTATTCAACCTATTTTATTTTATTGTATTGGAAATTTCCATAATTTCAAATGCATACAAGGTACTCAAATATCTGTTGAATGTTCTTTTGCAAAAGATAATAGTCTGATTTGGTCCCAATGGTCAGGTTCTGCAAAGGTTTTCGACGCCAACCACCTTTGTGAATTTTTATATCGATGCTCTTTAATTGTATGCAGGTTACATAAATTTCATAGCTCGAGGCAGAGTCATACCTTGTTGGGGTTTTCCTCATGTTGGCTTCTAGTTCGTGTTTCTTTTGTGGCATTCCAGGTATTGGTGATGACACCAGAACAATGTTTGATTTTGTCACATAGTTTAGCGTTACTTACGTTTTGTCTTTCTTGCGTTTTTAATTCATATTTTCTTTGTTTCGTCTGTAGTTGTATTCCGTTATTTCATACTTAATAATTCATTTGTAAATAAAGTCTGTATCTATAGTGTTTTATATCGAGTTTCAATCGCTCCTTTAAAACTAACATTTCGAGAAAATGCTGCTCCGTATTTCACAGCAAACACTTACCGATTTGAGAATGACTTCTGAAAAATTTTGCATACTACTATACTTTACTTGTACTCTTTGACCATAATGGAAAGCTTCCTAGTGCGACAGCTCAATTAGGGGTTGTGTGTGATATTTTTTTAGAAACCCTAATATGATATGATACTCCTGGGGGATACTGGAAAGTTTTACCCTGCGTAACCTAACATAACACAAACGAACGTATGTTGGATAAGGCTCAAAATACTGTATTTGTTGCTAAAATGGATCGAATATACTTGGGATGTCCCCAATACATTATCTATGAGATTGGACGTATCTTCTTTCTTGTTTCCATTTGGGACTGTAGTTATTTGCTGTGTTTTGAACACACCCTTGCTAAGTTAGGAAACGTTTGATGAGGAGTACAGAGAAAGTGAAAAGGGACAATCGAATAATAGTAAGCGGTGCAGCGGTTAGACGTTGCTTAGATACGCATAAGATCAGAGTTGGCATTATAACTGCCTGGTTGGAATTATATCTTTTAAGGTAGTTGTTCCATGAAAACCGTTTTGTTAGGATTCTTTTGAAATTTTGACAGAATATTATTTAAGTTATTCTTCACCTATATGTGCAGACTGAAATTATTGGACAATATAGTTTGTGATATTTAATTTCAAAGTTCGCGTTTTTGCGGCTCTTATACATTGTACTATACAGGATACCGGCGAGGCTAACTAGAAATACAATGTTAACTTGGAATCCCTTCTTACAAATGTTTTAAAAAACTACAGAAAAGTTAAACAATGTCTAATAACTTCTTTGAAAAAAGTTTGATTAATTATTAAAACACAGTTTCTGAGATATTAATTAATAAATAACGAACAATTTATCGCACTCAAGTAGTTGAAGGGATACACGAATGAAGAGCGGTACGGGATTGCCTGGGAATAGTGCAGTAACAGCAAAAAGTTTTAGGCTTAGGTATCACGGGTACTAACTTCCTTAACAAACGTCTTGATTTCCTAAATTCTGGAGAATGTCCGGTGCTGGTAACATTCTTAAATACCCCTTGTCTGCACCTCTTTCTGTTAAACATCAATTGGTGTAATGTTACTCCTTTTTCTTTAACAGTGCCCGCTGCAATTCCCCCTGACATCTCTTTTCAGTGTTGACGATATTCCCTCTAACGTTTGTCGTGAGTAAAAAAGGGCGTTCTGTTCGTAATCGCCCTAATCTAGTTAGCAAGTTGAAAGAAGAAAGTAAAAGGGACAATTTTATAGCGGTCTGTCCCAACTATATCAACTTCTCTATGGACTGGGAGTGGCATATCACTCGAAAAGTGAAATCGAATCCAATTGTGAAGATTAGCATGCCCTACTCCTGGATGAATTTTATTTCCGAACATTTGCTTATGGTATTTTAAGTTGTTTCTAAATCAAATTAATTTTTTAATTGTACATTCTTCTAAAGCAGGTTGCGGTTTGTGAAGCAGCTCATTTTTCGATTTGTAAAACCCAGTATTGTAGGAGTATTAAATTAAACTGTAGAATTTTAATCAGCTTTCTAACGACCATTGTAAATTCTAAAGTTACATCTCGTATTATAGTTTGTTTCCGATCAGAGTCGTGTTGTATCTTTATTTTACAATCTTTCGGTGTATCAAGTTACACCCGCATTATTATGGCTAGTCGATTCCTCCAATCATTTTTCTCTACATAAATTTTACTGCTGATTGTAAATCGTACAATCTCATTTCCTCTCTCCCCAACCTCAACTTGACTCGGCTTGTTAAATTCTTTTTAAATGTTACGATATGATCTGGTTTTTAATGTGAGTTGACACAGATTAATAATCTATCCAATGACCATGCAAAAAAGTGTTAATGAAACAAATCCTTATGTATTTTTACGAATATTTAAATGCTAATGAGTGTCGTAACCAGCTGGAGGTACCAGTCTTTTCAGGACCGGATTTGTAGGTGTGGGGCTCCTGGGGCGTTATTATCCAGACCTCAGATAAATCAAAACGCATGCAAATTAAACGTTTTTTACTTTAATAAAGTGTTAGATTTTGTTATGATAACGACAAAAAGACAACATTAATTACATTAAGATATTTAAATGCCACCTACAGTTATGGCGAAAACAGACGGACTGCTTGGTTGTTTTAAATCAAAAGTCGTTTAGCCCTTATGGTTTCGGAAGAATGCAATCAGATGCCTCTGTCGTGTACAGTTGGCAGTCGCCACTGATATTGGCGTCCATTTTGTGGCACGGACCTTTTCACACGTGTAGCAATAAGTAGACTTTCCTCATCTCAGTCCATATTGTTTTTCCATCTGATGTAAAACTACTCCGGACCGCAACAATGTGACTAGTACAAACAGCTAGTGGCATCTTTCCGTGGCGCGACCAAATAGTGTCTGTTTTCGCCCCTTATACTTATCATACAGACTATCCACTGCCTACTTTGTTACAGGTGAAATACTGGGAAAAGCAAAGACATCGACGGCTAGCGGTCTTGAATGGGAAGCCCGTCAGGACGGCAGCGTCGATACGGGGGCGCCTCGCGTTAAGAAACGACGCCGTCCTTCGGGCGAGCGTTCCAGTCTCAGTAGTCCGGCGGAGAGCGCAGGCGCGGCAGATGTGCCTGAAGCTCCCCCGTCTGTCGAAATGAGCCCTGCACCCCCCGTCACGCCACTGTCGTCCACTACGGCCCCACCCGAGCCGCTACCCCTCACGCTACCGCTGACGTCACAACAACCCATTACCCAAGGACACAATGTTCCTCCAAATGCTGCCGCATCAGACGATATGGAGATAAAACCGGGAATCGCGGAAATGATACGGGAGGAAGAAAGGGTGAGTGTCTGTTTATTAGTCCCTTTTTTGCGCCAACATTTATACGTATGATTTAATTTTAATGTGCTCATTTTTGTTGGTCGCAAGACGCTAAGAAATATACCAGATGCTTCTCTCCAAAAGAAATAATAACGATAATAATAAAATGCAGATGGGGGCAGATGCAGTTCCTCGGGCCTCGGTCCTATTATTCTTGTAGCAAACTGACTGGCAGCTTGCAAACAATCGATGTTTATTTGAATAAGAAAGATGGGCCCGTGTCGCATTTTAACTCTGGCGTGGATATATTTTTTTTGTCGACGGCAGACAATGTTATTTATTTATAAAGATTTACCGTGGACAATTCATATACCATAAAATGTCTTTAATAATGGTGACTTCAAAAGAAGTAAGTTTTATTTTCGTTTGCTTTTAACGATAGGACGCACAAAAAAGTCGATAGATTTTAAAATCATTAATATAAAGTAAAAACAAAAATACATACGTACGCCTGTCCGAGGCCGGCCCTGGGCGTGAATTGGCAACGTATAGATAAATTGCGATAACAAGTAATAAAGCAAATATTAACAGTTCACTACTCATTAGAGGCCCATTGCGCTAAGAATTAATTAAATAACTACTTTGTTCATCTTTAATAGTATGCAGTACCACATGGTATTAAGAACGCAAAAGAAATACTCTTACAAAACGAGTACTGCAGCTGGTGGAATGTCACGTTGCAATGTCATATTTTCCTGTGTGATTCTAGCAGGGCCGCACTGGCTATGATTGAAAAAATATATTCCAAATTATGCATTTTTGATGAGGAGGCGCAAAAACTAAAAGAAATGTAGAATTTCTCATTTCGATGGTCATTTGCCTTACTTGTATACATAAAACAGTTTTTTCCCTTCTGTATACCTTAACCAATATCAAAGACTTCTAGTTATTGGGGTAGGAGGGGGACAATTTACATGAGTATAATTGTGTGTTTGTTATATTTGACAACTTGGCCATAGGCTAATAAACCTCGAAGTCTCGGGAACGTAGTATCGATTGAAGATACTAGTCACAGTTGCGCCATGAAACGTCTGGACTTAATCGTTCTGTTCGAATATGAATCGTAATTCTATTGTTTTTAATGACATTTTTTAATATTAAGAGTAGTTAATATGAATTATTAATGTCAATGTTCATTTTTAATTTTCCGTCTACTACAAACTATCTGAGGTTAATGATAGAAAATTTTTGTTGCTGTCGTCACACCCTCGCCGTGAATCGAACCCGGGGACCTTTGGCTTTACGCACCAATGCTCTAACCACTAAGCTACGAGAGGTGACAACAAATATGGTGTTTCATATGTTTAGTATATATAATTACATTAGTCAAAAATCAACGAATCTGTAACCTTGTAGACTCGGTTTGTCGTGGTTGCTGTTATTATCTCTGTAGCTTAGTGGTAAGAACATTGGTTCGTAAAGCCAAATTTCTCGGGTTGTTCGATTCCCGACGAGGGTGTGACACCAACAACAAAAATTTTCTTTCATTAACCTAAGGTAGTTTGTAGTGGATGGAAAATTGAGAATGAATTTTCACATTAATATTTCTATTGTTTTTAGTTTTGATTCAGCGCCTCGCTTTTATAAATATGTATCCGATACTATATGTATAGTCAGTGTAGTGCGTAATTTACTTTTATTGGTATACATATATTTGTGTATATGTATATTTGAACGATCCTACCAAACTTGTCCGGACTTGGACCGGTAGCAACGAAATTGCTCCCCCACAGCGAATTGTGACACCAGATGTTAATTATTCGGGTGAACACGTACCAACCACAGGCGCACTTTTCTTTCAGGCAGATTTGGAAGTGTTGGATTCGTTATGTCGATAGGCCTTCACGCTCAACATGAACCGTTTTAATACATGGTTTATTTTGAATTACAATAAAAGATACAGTAATAATAATAATGTTAAAGCGTAGGCTTGATTGTTTGTTTATTCATCTCTCAGATAGCCATGCACGAGACAGTCTATGATTACACTTTTTGTTAAAGATTGTAAAAAACAACAAAAGATGCGTGAAATAGAAAATACTACAAATGGCGCGGTAAACGCCATCTGTAGTACGATGCTACATTTTAGGATTATGTATGCTCCAACAAGGTCCATTTTAAATATATGGATATCTACTTGCTGAAAACGGATCCCGGCGTAGCCAACCTCAACGTGATAGGCACGTTAGCTTACTCGAATAAAATAATTCGAAGAGGTCTGTATTCTGTCGAAACTGCCAGACTCGGGTCGCGATTTCGATCTTTTTGGATCTCATCAGCGCGTCGCAGGCAGTTCCGACAGAACACAGACCAACTTTTACCTGCTATCTTAACAGCGCGATTTAGAAAATACTACAAATGCCACACTAAACGCCATCTGTAGCACGATGCTACATTTTATTTTATTTGATGCGTGAAATGCCGTAGAAACGATAGATTTAAACTTAAAAGACCTAGTTTTTTTTTCAAATTTCTTCCAACACCATATAATCGATTTGTGTGATCATGAAGATACAAAAAAGCATTTAGTAGTAGTAGTACTTTGCAACCAGCAGACTATTAAAAGTCTAATTAAAAATTAAAATTTTTTTAGACCTACTGTCATTGTATTTGTTTAGTTGGAACCTTTAATTAAATATGAGCGATTTTAACGTGTTCCAGTTGGACGTAAACAATTACAAAAAAATGGGTTGATCTAACTAAATATCTATATTCGGGTGTATAGTACACATTGGTTCATTAAATTTGGACGGGTTACGCCCAGTGTAATAATAATAATATAGAGAAATATAAGAGAGCTACCTATATAGGTATACTGTGCCTACGTGTGCAATAGCACGTATGATTTAATTTTAATGTGCTCATTTTTGTTGGTCGCAAGACGCTAAGAAATATACCAGATGCTTCTCTCCAAAAGAAATAATAACGATAATAATAAAATGCAGATGGGGGCAGATGCAGTTCCTCGGGCCTCGGTCCTATTATTCTTGTAGCAAACTGACTGGCAGCTTGCAAACAATCGATGTTTATTTGAATAAGAAAGATGGGCCCGTGTCGCATTTTAACTCTGGCGTGGATATATTTTTTTTGTCGACGGCAGACAATGTTATTTATTTATAAAGATTTACCGTGGACAATTCATATACCATAAAATGTCTTTAATAATGGTGACTTCAAAAGAAGTAAGTTTTATTTTCGTTTGCTTTTAACGATAGGACGCACAAAAAAGTCGATAGATTTTAAAATCATTAATATAAAGTAAAAACAAAAATACATACGTACGCCTGTCCGAGGCCGGCCCTGGGCGTGAATTGGCAACGTATAGATAAATTGCGATAACAAGTAATAAAGCAAATATTAACAGTTCACTACTCATTAGAGGCCCATTGCGCTAAGAATTAATTAAATAACTACTTTGTTCATCTTTAATAGTATGCAGTACCACATGGTATTAAGAACGCAAAAGAAATACTCTTACAAAACGAGTACTGCAGCTGGTGGAATGTCACGTTGCAATGTCATATTTTCCTGTGTGATTCTAGCAGGGCCGCACTGGCTATGATTGAAAAAATATATTCCAAATTATGCATTTTTGATGAGGAGGCGCAAAAACTAAAAGAAATGTAGAATTTCTCATTTCGATGGTCATTTGCCTTACTTGTATACATAAAACAGTTTTTTCCCTTCTGTATACCTTAACCAATATCAAAGACTTCTAGTTATTGGGGTAGGAGGGGGACAATTTACATGAGTATAATTGTGTGTTTGTTATATTTGACAACTTGGCCATAGGCTAATAAACCTCGAAGTCTCGGGAACGTAGTATCGATTGAAGATACTAGTCACAGTTGCGCCATGAAACGTCTGGACTTAATCGTTCTGTTCGAATATGAATCGTAATTCTATTGTTTTTAATGACATTTTTTAATATTAAGNGTGAGGACGGAAGGAGTAGTAGGGATATAAAGCAGAGGATAGCGCAGGGTCGAGTTGCCTTTAATAAAAAGAAGTCACTTCTATGCTCGCGAACGGTTAATTTAGAAATTCGAAAAAGGTTTTATAAAGGTGTATGTTTGGAGCACGGCGTTGTACGGGTGCGAAACATGGACGGTGGGCGCAGCGGAAAAGAAAAGGCTTGAAGCGTTCGAAATGTGATGTTACAGGCGAATGATGAGGATACCGGTGATAGAGAAGGTTAGATATGAAGAGGTATTAGAAAGAATAGGAGAACAGAGGACTCTATAGAAGTCAATAAGAAATAGGCGAGATAGGATAGTAGGACACCTTCTCAAGCATGATGGTCTAGTCAGAGACACATTAGAGGCAGAAACGGAAGTTAGGAGGGGTAGAGGTAGACCTAGATTAGATTGCTGTTATGTAGTTAAGTTATATAGTTAAGGATAAGGGTTCTTCTAGTTTTAGGGAAGATTAGCTCAGGATAAGAAAGAGTAGAGGTGCTTGTTCAACCAGTCATAGAACTGACGACTTTAAGATGATGAAATAATATAAATAATCCCCTTTATTAGAGTGTAAGGCGTTGTGTTTGAGTTATAAGTATCTAAATGGATTTGTATTTATAGTAGGGACACGACCAAAATTGGCAAAGTCCTTTATAAATTATCTGAGAGAATGGATGTATCTTCTTTCTTGTTTCCACTTGGGACTGTAGTCTGCTTTTTGAACATGCCCTTGTTAAGTTAGGAAATGCTTCATGAGTAGTACAAAGTGAGAAAAGTTAACTGAATAATAGTTAGTGGTGCAGCGATTAGAGATTGTTACATTTCTGAGATTCTCATATATTTTTTCAATTGATCAGGAGTTATTCCTGACCAATGTCAACATTCTTTCAAGCGTGGATGTCAAAAAAGTTTCTATCGGGCAGTCTGCCAATTTTTTATTCTACGTTGTTTTTATGTTTTAAACGTCAATAAATAACGATAGACATTTACTGTGAAGTATTTTTTAAACGTATTCTGATGAACTGAAGTTCTAGTTCCAGCAATAATATATGAGTAATATTTTTTTTTCTTGTAAATGTACCTCATTAGTGATTGTGATGTGTGCGTGTTTGTTGTTTGCCGAAACAAGAGCAGAACAACATTATAGGTAACAACAAAAAACAGTCGCGCGACGTGCTAAATCTGCTATTTAATGCGCTTAAAATCGTTCAATGTGAAATCGCGTTAAAACGATCGCGACCATGCGCCTATGATAATAAGTGGCGGCGCCTGTGTCGACACACCGCGCGGAAAGGTAATCCAGTGTGCGGTGAAATCACGGCACACCGCCGCGTCGGCAGCGGTACGCCGAGGTCTGCCACGACCTGCGACCGCAACGCGCGCTTCCGATTGATTTTTCAATATTCTTCACACCTTTAAATTCTTAACTTACGATTAAAGATGTGTATCAGGAATGCAGATTATTAGATCAATCGCCGAATATAAAATATGATAAATATATATATAATAAAAGGAAAAGAATTAAGATTAAAGAGGGCTTACATCAAACTCGGGATCCACAGGAAGGATGATTTTAATCACAAACGCTTAATTGGCGATATTTAGTGCAGGGGTTTCCAATTTGTTTTTGCTACGGAATCCTTTCTTGATTCACCTTTTTTTTACGATACCCCATCTCGACAAAAAAGTAAACTCATCATCCTAAGGTCGTCAGTCTTAAGGCTGGTTGGTTACGCGCCTGCACTCTTTCCCAAACTGAGCTAATCTTCGCATTTCCCTAAAACTAATGTAATCTAGGTCTACCTTTACCCCTCCTAATTCCCGTTTCTACCTCTAATATGTCTGACGAGAAGGTGTCCTACCAACCTATATTCTTTATCGACTTCCATAGAGTCCTCTGTTCTCCTATTCTCTCTAATACCTCTTCATTTCTAACCTTCTCTATTCACGGTATCCTCATTATTCGCCTGTAGCACCTTATTTCGAGCGCTTCTAACTTTTTCTTTTCTGCCGCGTTCACCGTCCATGTTTCATGCCCGTACAACGCCGCGCTCCAAACATACAGCTTTAACAATGTTTTCGAATTTCATTTTTAATTATAATAGCGTTACAATTTGATTCAATGTGTGACAATTGAATTCGAATATCCAGAGTGGTATCGAGTGTAGTTCTGAATTTGTTTTTAGTGTAAGCATAAGTCATCTGTATGTCAATATAAATCGAAACAATAACCATGATAACCTTCTCAACGACTCAAGTTCGATCCAAAGGTTATTTAAATTTGAATCAGTTGATTCGAATTTTAGTTTCAAAGAGGATTAATTCTTAATATCGATCAAGTTTTCATACTCTGACATTTGCGAATGGATTCTGTACTCACTATTATTGGCTATCTTGTGACTCCTCTGGAAAATATTCTTTCAAGGATTTTTGAGGTTTAATAGATATTCATTTATTATTTTACCAACATTTGAGGTTACAAATTTGTTTTTTTATTCTTGGAGAAGATATTTTTGTTCATCACTGTAAGGACCTACTGATAACGTTGAGAGTTTATCGAATATATCGGCCGAATAAGTCAATTTCATTGTCCACTTCTCGTCCTGCAACAGTGCGACACGACTGACGGACCTAAAATTTGGTTGTTACTAAAGACTTCTCTTGGAAAACAATGGCTACATTTAAAAATTGCCGTAAATGTTTAAATAAATAAATGAGTCAGACTGCTTTGCGAGATCAGACAAAGTCTATATTACGCATATAAAAATAATAATAAATAAACAAACAAAATAACTCAGGAAATAGGAACGAACCGATAACCAATTGGATCCGATTTATTACATATGAACTTAAGTCCGAATGTCATATCCTCTCATCTGGTATTTGTCTTTCACAAAAATAGCTGTCCTTGTTGGATATATGCATGTTTCTATTATAAAATGAATCGTTAGTGTTTGACCTTTCATTACTAGGTGGTCATCAAAAATATGCTGTTACGATTAAATGCAGAATAATAGTTGCTCATAGAATTTTGTATATTTTGACTAGAACAAGAAACGTCGTACCTCGCAGAACGCCAGGGTTCCGCGGAACACCATTTGACAACCGCTGATTTAGAGCAAGTACACTTGAACTTGGACATAGCGTCAGTCACCCAAAGGCCTGGCGATATTGTAACGTGATAACGGATTATCTTTTTTAACGGAAGTTTGCGCGATACTAATTAACAATACAAAGTGACTATGCACCCACTGTGCAATGGTAATGTCAATAATGGCATTTGGAGATTGGCAACTATTCATTTTGTCTAGCGGGGATCCGACGGCCGATAGAACCGGCAATAATAAGACCGTTTCAAGGATTTGTAGCAATAAAAATATGACGTTAT
>NW_020439506.1:1307686-1331881 GCF_000699045.2 Agrilus planipennis | reverse complement strand
CCTTCTCAGGCATGAAGGTCTAGTCAGAGACATATTAGAGGCAGAAACAGGAGTTAGGAGGGGTAGAGGTAGACCTAGATTAGATTACTGTTCGCAAATAGTTAAGGATGTGGGCTGTTCTAGTTTTAGGGAAATGCGAAGTTTAGCTCAGGATAGGAAAGAGTGGAGGTACGTGTCCAACCAGTCTTAGGACTGATGACCTTATTATGATGATGATGATGATTATTATTATTAAATAAGTTTAGGATATTACAATTCGAAGCCGGTCCTGTGGGTGAATTGGCAAGGTGATGTATACTACTATAAAAACTACAGCTATGTCGATTGAGAATGAAATAAATCGTGGCGGTTATCGAACGCATAAGATAAACAATTTACTATCATACAAAGTGTTGAGACGCCTATTACGATAAAGATGATTTTAATTTTAATAAGTACAGTTTTTCATTGCTGATAGCAGCATGCAAAATTATGTAAATTGCACCACAAGATGTATTAAGAACACAATAGAAGGAAAAAGTGTAGGTTACGTAAACGTTCGTAGGAAAATGTGTATCATCTGGATAATCGTAGTTTTATTAAGGCAAATTTTCACACTGCTATCGAGGTATTTTCAGGCGGGTTATATTTTTTGTGGGTAATTCGCTAATAGTCCGTATCATCCTATTCCACTACAAAAAATTAATTATTTATTGATGTTTTAATACATACGTGCAATACAAAAACGTCATCAAACACATCATACAACCCCATACAAGGAATTCAATCCACCGTCCAGGAAACTGCTCGTCAAGAAACTCATGCATTTGTCTTGCAATGTGAGGGGATGCATTATCATGTCCAGGAGTACGACATGCGGATTTGCATTACACCAATGGTGATTATTGTGAAAATTCAAAATTTCGTTCCGCGTAAAGTAACATTTATCTGTAAACAACGGCCTATTAAAAAAAATTAAGCTCTGCAACACTTCATTCGACAAAACTGACTCAAATCTACTCGCGGCTGAAAATCAGTTTCAACCAAGCCTGCACTCGCTGCAAATGATAAAGATGCAGCAGCTGTTCGTTTAAAGTTTGCCACACTTGTCACATGAGAGCAACCAACCTGCAGTGCTATTTCTCATGTACTCCTTTCGGGGTGCCTTCTCTGAAATCAAAGATTTCATCTTCTACACCTCTGCAGCGGAGAAATGGTTCAAAACCGTAAATAAGTAGCAGGTCACACTGTTGTAACAATAACTGTTCTATATTGACAAACTGACCTGTCCGAACGACTAAAGTTGTACTGCTCAATTTATTGAACTACTCTATTAATTTGTCTAAATACAAAGTTTAAACCTCAAAAGAACAAACAAAGAAGTTGGCTGTAACACAAACATCTTGGATCGCGAGAACAAAAAAATATAATACATGTACAACACTGATGCCACTGATTGAATGCGGCGTTGCATTGTCGCATATTGAATGCGGCGTTGCATTGTCGCATTTCTTTCTAGGGCCGGAATTACATTTTTCTGTACTTTCAACTACGTTTTACTGGAAGACGGTAAACTATCGGACATACAAACATTTACATATTCCTTTTACTTGTTTTGTAGTGTCCTACCGCAATTATATCTGCTATTACACCCTGTGTATACATGTACATATACATCTTTCTATCTCAAATACTAAAACAACTTTTTTATGTGCAACTAAGTTTTTCTTTTCAGGTGTAAAATAAAACTTTTTCTTAAGGGGTGGAATGGATGGTACTAGAGTTCATATTTTTTTTTTACTTTAGTCATAAAATCTGTTAGGATAGTTTCCTGTTAGATATATTAAATTGTTTACATTTCAATTTACAAGCGGTCGTCCTTGGTAGTCGACTTTAAAGGCCTCACCTGTTACAAACCTGAAAAAAAGAGTCGAAAAGGTTGGCCTTTGGGTTACCGATATTTACCTACCGATGATGAACTAAACTACGAATAGGTAATATAACACGATGTTGTATAAATGACACCGCGTCGAATTTTGTCCCAAAAGTTAGAAAATATGTTGGTATATCTTTAATAACAATGCTTTCAACTCAGAAATATGGTAAATTGTATACGTAGACAAAATCGCTCTCAACAGACGCTATCGAATTGACTGAACATTTGCTGTTTTGTCTAGGATCGGAATTTCTCAAATAGTATTAAAAATATTTGTTGTATAATTTGATTTGAATATCCAAATTATCCTGAATTTGAATATTTTTAAATGATAAAATTAATATTCAAGAAATCAAATATTTAAAAATACAAATACTGAATTAAATATTAAATGTATTTCAATGTCTAAAATATTTGGTTATTTGGTGATTTGAAGACTCACGATGACAATAATTTTTATTGGAAAGCAAACAACTGGAATTTAGGAAGTGGATATTTAATAAGGTAATTCTCCAAATGTAAGCCACAAAACGGCAACCTTACATCTAAATAGGTGTTTGAATATCTGAACATTCATATATTTGAAATTTTCAGTAATCAAAAGTGGGATATTTGAAATTATAAATAGTCAAGTATTTGGATATATCTGACTATTTGTATTTAAATTATAAATATTGCAATATTTGACTGTTCAACTTTTCAAATACTATGCCGGACTCATCCCCATATTTCCACCCCATAGAAGACTATACTTCTCATTATCACCTTAAATCACATCATTCTTCTATCCCAGTCATCCTTACATAACTTCTGACCAAAACCCCATAACCTAACCAATATTGCCATCCCTTTAGCAACATGATTCATAATATGCACTTCATCTCTGCTGTCATCACAAAATCTGTATCCTAAGTAAGTATACTTCCTCTCTTCTTCTATCTCTATACCTTTCCATACTATTCTATTTTTCCCTTCCCATTCTTCCTCTTTTTTTTCCAACTTCCATTACCTTCGATTTCTCACTATTTAACTCCAATCCTTTTCTTAATAAGTATCTTTTTAGTCTTTCCACCATCTCCTTCATTCCCACCAAATTATCCGCTACAGCTTAGCAAAATTAATAAGAACCATGGAATGCGCACAAGCGGGAAAGAGAGTGAAGCGAACGGAGAAGAAAGGTCTCGATCAAAAAATCATATCTTTGACTTACTGAACTAATCGTAAATGCGTTCGGTCTCTTTTCTTTCTTCCACTTTGTCACCACGACAGATTCGTTGTTAATTTGTATGAGTCTTGAAATATTTGTTAGGGTTCCGTACGCGGCTCACATCCTTGTCCCGTCCGTCCATTCATCTGTGAAGACCCTTTTTCTCAGAAACACGTGGAGGTACGAACTTGAAATTAATATCAAATACTTAGATCTGCAGTGCCTTAGAACTGGCAAAAAATTAAACGTCTAAGTTAACGGAATCAAAAGATACGGGGTCATGTCGCATATTTTGTCACTTGTCAGGGAATCAAGATCTATAGAGTACTTCTAGTTGGCCTAAATCTTGAAAAGGAAAAAAATCCGAAAACTAAATCTTTTAATTGTAATATTGTAATTATACGTTTTGGGGACTGATTTGGGGGGGACATTTAAAACATACTCGGAAAAGCGGGAAATATTCGATTCTCGATTCTCATGATGGATGAACTATTTGCATACATGGCTACCGGTTTGTACGGAACCCTTGGTGCGTCAGTTCGAAGTTGAGATGGAAGTATGGTACACAAGCGAGAGAGGAAATACATGAATATTTTGACAGGAAAATAAAATGTAATGTAAAGTGGTAGTGATAATAAATCGAAATAAAAAAAGCGAGTGTGTAGAGGGCGAATGGACAATATGAAATACTGACGATATAAAGTTGCAGGTGTAAATGATAAACGTTTATTTTATGGGGAGTCGTTCAGGTCGAGTATAGGACGTTGTGCGTCCACAAATATGTCGCGGTGAGACGGAATTTATATTATTTTAATACACGCCGTTCCTTATTAGCCATAAGGAAAGGAAATCGGTTAATTATTGCGACCGTGCCACGACGAAGGCACATTAACACCAACTTTAGTATCGTTATTTAATAAGTTTAATACGAAATATCGCTCGCAACGGGTTTTTGCACAACAGTAATAATACATGTCTCGGCCGTAGTATTATTATCGATATCAATAAATAAATACTAAGAGCGGGCGATTTTACACCACGTCCCTGCATCTCTGTCTACTGTATTTTCGTATCTTTCAGTGTAATATGCCAACTTATACTTTGTATGGTATGGTATAGGTATGGATATTTAACTGTACAGCCTGTCACAAGTTTAAGAGAAGAAGATACAGGCCTGACGCTTGAAACTGGCGGAAATTTTATTAAAATGGCGTAGATGCGCAAGTAAGCAGTTTTAGGTATAACAATTACAGCCCTCTTTCTTCAGTATCTCTATCAGGGGCGTATCACTACATAGTATAAAACAAAGTCGCTTTCCCGCTGTCTGTCCCTATGTATGCTTATATCTTTAAAACTACACAACGGATTTTGATGCGTTTTTTTTTTTTAAAAGAGTGGTTCAAGAGGAAGGTTTATATGTATAATACATGCATAGTATAGTAGGGAAACACTGATAATTTTAGAGGTTTCTAATGTGATGTAAATAAACACATTTTTTTTTTTCGCTTATAATGCAAACGCTGGCTGAACCCTACGAGATAGTTCAAAATAATGTACTACAATATTGTACATCTTAAAAAGGTCTACAAAAAAGTCCGCGATGGTATATGTCTATCTCTTAGGGATAACCTACAATAACCATTTTTATACATACAATGTAGTTTTAATATGAAATATTCTCAATTTTTACCTACTACACATTACCTCAAATTAATGAGGAAAAATTGTTGCTGTTATCACACCCCCGCCGGGAATCGAACCCGGGCTCTTTGGCTTTACGCGCCAATGCTCTGACCACTAAGCTACGAGAGATGACAACAGCAACGACAAACCATACTTATTAGGTCACAGATCCGTCGAACTAATGTAACTATATACTGAATATAAATATACATACAATGTAGAAATCTTCCCAAAGTGAGTGTTTTAATATGAAATATTCTCAATTTTTACCCACTACACACTACCTCAAATTAATGCGTTATTAGAAGCAGAAATTGGAGTTGAAAGGAACAGATTACATTACTCTTCTATATAGAAATCTAGGTTGATTTAATATTCTACAAGTAGGAAAAAGAAGTAGAGAGTTGAAGACTTTTTGATGATGCTGAGTTACAGGAATACTAAGTTTGGGTGAGGCGAAGGGGGATGTTAAGAATACTGTGTATACAAACGATTAGAGATGAGGACATATTAGGAAGAATAAGAGAACAGAGGGCGTTATAGAAATTAATAAGAAATTGACGAGATAGTTTGCTAATACGTCTTTAAAGAGTCAGTTAAAAACATTTTAGAAGCAGAAATTGAAATCAAGAAGAAGCATAGATTAGAGAAAGTATTAGATTGCGAGAAATGCGAAGAAAAAGTAGAGGTGCATTTGCAACCAGTCTTTGGGCTGAAGCGTTTCTATTAACGATGAGCTACAGGAATACTGATCTGTTATAGAAATAGGCGAAAAGTTCGGCATACAAATAAATAGATGGGGCACAAAACCTTCTGATACAATGAAGATAATAATTAAGAGTGTATTTAAAGAAAATATTTCTGTTTGCCCGTTCGCTAATTTTTGTTTCTCATTTATTACGTTCTTAATTTCCAAATGGAAGCGGTACTGACAGATCAGTACTGTATGAAAATAAATAAAAGTAAAACTAAANAGGGATATAAAACAGAGGATAGCGCAGAGTCGAGTCACCTTCAATAAAAAGAAGTCACTTCTATGCTCTCGAACGGTTAATTTAGAAATTCGAAAAAGATTTTAAAAGGTTCATGTTTCAAGTGCGGCATTGTACGGGTGCGAAACTTGGACGTTGGGCGCGGCGGAAAAGAAAAGCTAAAAGCGTTCGAAATATGGTGTTACTGGCGAATGATGAGGATACCGTGGATAGAGAAGGTTAGATATGAAGAGGTATTAGAAAGAATAGGAGAACAGAGGACTCTATAGAAGTCAATAAGAAATAGGCGAGATAGGATAGTAGGACACCTTCTCAAGCATGATGGTCTAGTCAGAGAAACATTAGAGGCAGAAACGGAAGTTAGGAAGGGTAGAGGTAGACCTAGATTAGATTGCTGTTATGTAGTTAAGTTATATAGTTAAGGATAAGGGTTCTTCTAGTTTTAGGGAAGATTAGCTCAGGATAAGAAAGAGTAGAGGTGCATGTTCAACCAGTCATAGAACTGACGACTTTAAGATGATGAAATAATATAAATAATCCCCTTTCTTAGAGTGTAAGGCGTTGTGTTTGAGTTATAAGTATCTAAATGGATTTGTATTTATAGTAGGGACACGACCAAAATTGGCAAAGTCCTTTATAAATTATCTGAGAGAATGGATGTATCTTCTTTCTTGTTTCCACTTGGGACTGTAGTCTGCTTTTTGAACATGCCCTTGTTAAGTTAGGAAATGCTTCATGAGTAGTACAAAGTGAGAAAAGTTAACTGAATAATAGTTAGTGGTGCAGCGATTAGAGATTGTTACATTTCTGAGATTCTCATATATTTTTTCAATTGATCAGGAGTTATTCCTGACCAATGTCAACATTCTTTCAAGCGTGGATGTCAAAAAAGTTTCTATCGGGCAGTCTGCCAATTTTTTATTCTACGTTGTTTTTATGTTTTAAACGTCAATAAATAACGATAGACATTTACTGTGAAGTATTTTTTAAACGTATTCTGATGAACTGAAGTTCTAGTTCCAGCAATAATATATGAGTAATATTTTTTTTTCTTGTAAATGTACCTCATTAGTGATTGTGATGTGTGCGTGTTTGTTGTTTGCCGAAACAAGAGCAGAACAACATTATAGGTAACAACAAAAAACAGTCGCGCGACGTGCTAAATCTGCTATTTAATGCGCTTAAAATCGTTCAATGTGAAATCGCGTTAAAACGATCGCGACCATGCGCCTATGATAATAAGTGGCGGCGCCTGTGTCGACACACCGCGCGGAAAGGTAATCCAGTGTGCGGTGAAATCACGGCACACCGCCGCGTCGGCAGCGGTACGCCGAGGTCTGCCACGACCTGCGACCGCAACGCGCGCTTCCGATTGATTTTTCAATATTCTTCACACCTTTAAATTCTTAACTTACGATTAAAGATGTGTATCAGGAATGCAGATTATTAGATCAATCGCCGAATATAAAATATGATAAATATATATATAATAAAAGGAAAAGAATTAAGATTAAAGAGGGCTTACATCAAACTCGGGATCCACAGGAAGGATGATTTTAATCACAAACGCTTAATTGGCGATATTTAGTGCAGGGGTTTCCAATTTGTTTTTGCTACGGAATCCTTTCTTGATTCACCTTTTTTTTACGATACCCCATCTCGACAAAAAAGTAAACTCATCATCCTAAGGTCGTCAGTCTTAAGGCTGGTTGGTTACGCGCCTGCACTCTTTCCCAAACTGAGCTAATCTTCGCATTTCCCTAAAACTAATGTAATCTAGGTCTACCTTTACCCCTCCTAATTCCCGTTTCTACCTCTAATATGTCTGACGAGAAGGTGTCCTACCAACCTATATTCTTTATCGACTTCCATAGAGTCCTCTGTTCTCCTATTCTCTCTAATACCTCTTCATTTCTAACCTTCTCTATTCACGGTATCCTCATTATTCGCCTGTAGCACCTTATTTCGAGCGCTTCTAACTTTTTCTTTTCTGCCGCGTTCACCGTCCATGTTTCATGCCCGTACAACGCCGCGCTCCAAACATACAGCTTTAACAATGTTTTCGAATTTCATTTTTAATTATAATAGCGTTACAATTTGATTCAATGTGTGACAATTGAATTCGAATATCCAGAGTGGTATCGAGTGTAGTTCTGAATTTGTTTTTAGTGTAAGCATAAGTCATCTGTATGTCAATATAAATCGAAACAATAACCATGATAACCTTCTCAACGACTCAAGTTCGATCCAAAGGTTATTTAAATTTGAATCAGTTGATTCGAATTTTAGTTTCAAAGAGGATTAATTCTTAATATCGATCAAGTTTTCATACTCTGACATTTGCGAATGGATTCTGTACTCACTATTATTGGCTATCTTGTGACTCCTCTGGAAAATATTCTTTCAAGGATTTTTGAGGTTTAATAGATATTCATTTATTATTTTACCAACATTTGAGGTTACAAATTTGTTTTTTTATTCTTGGAGAAGATATTTTTGTTCATCACTGTAAGGACCTACTGATAACGTTGAGAGTTTATCGAATATATCGGCCGAATAAGTCAATTTCATTGTCCACTTCTCGTCCTGCAACAGTGCGACACGACTGACGGACCTAAAATTTGGTTGTTACTAAAGACTTCTCTTGGAAAACAATGGCTACATTTAAAAATTGCCGTAAATGTTTAAATAAATAAATGAGTCAGACTGCTTTGCGAGATCAGACAAAGTCTATATTACGCATATAAAAATAATAATAAATAAACAAACAAAATAACTCAGGAAATAGGAACGAACCGATAACCAATTGGATCCGATTTATTACATATGAACTTAAGTCCGAATGTCATATCCTCTCATCTGGTATTTGTCTTTCACAAAAATAGCTGTCCTTGTTGGATATATGCATGTTTCTATTATAAAATGAATCGTTAGTGTTTGACCTTTCATTACTAGGTGGTCATCAAAAATATGCTGTTACGATTAAATGCAGAATAATAGTTGCTCATAGAATTTTGTATATTTTGACTAGAACAAGAAACGTCGTACCTCGCAGAACGCCAGGGTTCCGCGGAACACCATTTGACAACCGCTGATTTAGAGCAAGTACACTTGAACTTGGACATAGCGTCAGTCACCCAAAGGCCTGGCGATATTGTAACGTGATAACGGATTATCTTTTTTAACGGAAGTTTGCGCGATACTAATTAACAATACAAAGTGACTATGCACCCACTGTGCAATGGTAATGTCAATAATGGCATTTGGAGATTGGCAACTATTCATTTTGTCTAGCGGGGATCCGACGGCCGATAGAACCGGCAATAATAAGACCGTTTCAAGAATTTGTAGCAATAAAAATATGACGTTATATTAAGGTTCGTTATTATTACCGTAATTTTTAGGGTCGGTTTGTTGTCATTATACCCGATGTAGTTGTTATAGCCGATTTTGTTATAACCAAATTTTTTTAAATTTAGTAACTAGTTATTTCTTAATTTTTTATGTAATTTGTCATGAGAAAGTCTGGCAACGTTGCCCATCACCATATGTACTTAAGTAGGGGATATAATAAATGTAGCATCGTACTACAGATGGCGCCCACCACGCCATTTGTAGTATTTTCTAAAACACGCTGTTAAGGCAGCAGGTAAAAGTTGGTCTGTGTTCTGTCGGAGCTGCCTGCGCCGCGCTGATGAGATCCAAAAAGATCGAAATCGCGATCCGCGTCTGGCAGTTTCGAGAGAACACTGACCACTTCGAATTTGTTTGTTCGATTTTGGTAACGTGCCTATCACGTAGTGGTGAGCTACGCCGTGTATTCAGTTCAACAAGTAGATATCCATCTATTTAAATCCTTGTTGAGTAAAATGAATTCCACTAAATGTAGCATTGTACTACAGGTGGCGTTTACCGCACCATTAGTGGTATTTTATAAAATTTTTAGAAACTTCAAACTTCCTCACCTTCTAGAGTAAGTAGGATGAAGTAAGAAAATTGATTCGCCTTCTCCCAGATGATAAGTCAGTTTCATATTTCTTTTATTTCTAGTGTTACGGGTTAAAGAACTTACCATTTTGTANATGAAGTAAGAAAATTGATTCGCCTTCTCCCAGATGATAAGTCAGTTTCATATTTCTTTTATTTCTAGTGTTACGGGTTAAAGAACTTACCATTTTGTAAAAAATTATAAGCTCTAAAAAAATAATGAGGAAAATAAAAACTTCGGGTTGAACGAACCGTCATTTAGTTCACCTGTCTATGTCAGATTATGATTCATTTTATTGTGTTGCTAATAAGCGTTAATAAAAAGAAAAATAATAAGTATAGGTACGTAATAATAAAAGAGAAAAATTACATCCTGCGGAACGTTAAAGGGTTGGGGGGCGCGGTTTGCGCTGACACTTTATGAAACGGTTTATTACAGTAACAAAATTTTATCTGCATTTATGATTGCTTATTTTAAAGTTCATGATTAACAAATTACCGTTTAATGTATAGATGACGCCATAATTACGTGTTGGTGCCTGTGTACAGAAGATGCACCTGCATGAATGCATGCAATATGTATGTAGGCAAGGAAGAACTTCTCTCTGTGTTCTGCATTTTCTCAGGCCGATCATAATTTCATTTCTGCCATAAATCATACACGTCGTTGATTTTACGATAGCACAGAAGTCGGTGTACTGCGATTCTTCTTTTTGATACCATTCGAAAATAATACTTTACGACTATTACAAATTAAAATCAAGTTTATTACGTTTTGTTGAACCATTTCAATCTGCAGTAAGTTTTTTTTTTATAATAGCCACATAATTATTATTGTCTCTCTTTAGCGAACCTCAAAGACATTGAATTTTCCTCCGTTATAATATAAGAGTTTCAAAAAAGAATAACAAAATTTTTCAATTGCTAGACTTGGAAACAAAACTATGATAATGTGTTAATATCGTTGGCCCGAAACGTCTCTTCTCTAGATACAGGACGTAACAGAAACACGTGCCATGTTTTCAAGGGGGTATGAAATAGATGCAGTAGTGAATCGCATGGTGAACGTGATGAAATAACGGTAAAATATTTTTTTTAATTTAACATGGACAGTGGGAGCGGCAGAAAAGAAAAGGTTAGAAGCGTTCGAAATGTGGTGTTATAGGCGGATGATGAGGATAACATGGGTAAAAAGTTACAAATGAATAAGTATTGGAAAGAATAGGAGAACAGAGGACTCTATGGAAGTCAATAAGAAATAGGCGAGATAGGTTGGTAGGACACCTTCTTAGGCATGAGGGTCTGGTCAGAGACATATTAGAGGCAGAAGCAGGAGTTAGGAGGGGTAGAGGTAGACCTAGATTAGATTACTGTTCGCAAATAGTTAAGGATGTGGGCTGTTCTAGTTTTAGGGAAATGCGAAGTCTAGCTCAGGATAGGAAAGAGTGGAGGTACGTGTCCAACCAGTCTTAGGACTGATGACCTTATGATGATGATGACAATTTCCAAAATTTCTCCTTTTGGGAGAAATATAAAACCTCAATATTATCCAACTTATGGTTTTTATGATTACAGTCATCTGTGAAACAATTTATAGTTTGTTTTTTACTTATATTATCTTCCTCCTACATTAACTTATACACATAAGTGTAGCGTCGCTGTCCTTACAGTGTACGTAGATACGAAATTTGTTGTTGATATTCTTTTTATTTTTAATTTTGTGAATTTTTTAATCTGGTCAATCACATTCTTAATGCGATTAACCTGAGGTCTTTTGTAGATATTGTACTATCGGTAATTCACTGAATAGTAATTTCTGTGCTTGTTTTTCTAATCTCTTTTTTAAAAGGTTGTATCTTTTAGTTTTAGAATAGTGGTGTATCGATTATTTCGATTTAATGTATATAAAGTATATCGCATAAACAAGAGTTTACGCAAGTATCCGGTAAAGCAATTAATTATTGTAATATTTATTTATAATTATTAGAAATAGCCCCGGTTTGTTACTTGACATATTATTATTATTAATGCCTTTTACGAAATCCAATTTCTCCCGCATTTTAGATATTACTTATTAACCTTCGGCTACTGATACATAGAAATACATAGTTGGTAATATATCGTATAAACGTGTAGGTGCATATACACATACATACATACATACATACATACATACATACATACAGAAATATGTAGTTAGTCGTGAACGGAAACCCGTTGAACAACAGTTATTGGCTAATATTTGAAATAATAAAGTAAACAAAACAGATCAACAGAAAAGAGTATCCATGCCGATGAAGCAATAAATAATTTAAGAATAAAAGAAATATCAATGCGAAAACTCATTTAATTTTTATCAACTACAAATAACCTCAAATTAATGAAGAAAAATTATTGCTTCTCTCGCACCCTCGTCGGGTATCGAACCCCGGATCTTTAGCTCTACGCACCAATGCTCTAACTACTAGGGTCCCGGGTTCGATTCCGGACGAGGGTAGATAGCAGCAACAATTTTTCCTTATTAATCTGAGGTAATTTATAGTGAATAAAAATTAAATGAATTTTAGCATTAATATTAAATATACCACTAAAGTATTTCAAAAAAGAAAATTTTTTTGTATATAATTTTCAGTTTTAGTGTTTTATTTAGTTGTTAAAAAAATCACCATTCAATTTTCTTTTATAATAAGTAGGTACTCAACATCTGAATGAGTCACAATTTGGCGAAAAAATTGTTACGGTGTTTTGTACTTGTTGTTGAAACGTCACTTTTTCGGTAAATTAAAAGTAAAAATACTGTTTGTGAGTTGAATAGGCCTTGTGTGTACACGAGATTTGGGGAATTGTTCTTACTTCTTGAGAATTGTTTTATTTAGAAAATAGAAGGGAATTTATGACCTTCTTTAAAGGTCAATGTGGGGATATTTGTGATCGGTGGTTTTGCATATATTTTTTTTATTCGATAAAGGAAAAGTGGTAAAATCAATTGTGTGCCAATCGTAATTTTGAACAACAGCGTTTCCTAGTAGCACCTTTCCGCTCTGAATTTCGGGATTCAACGAATCACGTCACGTAAATCACAATTATAGTTGAGGCGATTACAATTGGCATAGTCCGCAATAAAATTTCTTGTTTCCACTCGGGAGTGCAGTCATTTGCTGCGTTTTGAACACGCCCTTGTTAAGTTGAGAAATGCTTCATGAGCAGTACAAGCAAAATGAAAAGAGATAACCGAGTAACAGTAAGTGGTGCAGCGGTTAGCGGTTGTTTAGGTACGTAAAATATCAGAGCCGGCTTTATAACTGCACGGTTACAATTATATTTTTAAACAAGCGTCTTGATTTCCTAAATTCTTAAGAATGTTGAACTTTCTTTAAAGTTCAATACTGGCAACATGCTCAAATTCTGCTTGCCTGCATCTCTTTCTGTTATACATCAATTGATGTAATATAATTTCTGTATGCATTGGTGACGTCATTGTTTAGTTAGGTAGATTTGTGACAGATTGCAGTTTATTTATTGCTCCTGCCCTGGGGTGATTGTAAACAGTATTTTATTTACAGAAAACATTAGTTTTATACATTTCCTAGTACAATATCGGAATTTCATACAATTCCTAGGTTATTCGTGTATTAAAAAAACAGGTGCAACTCAATAGGTACAACGTGAAAGAAATGAAACTTCTTTGGCGATCTCTATACCTTTATAACGAATAAGTAATGATTGGTGAAAGAGAGAGTACGAGAATTTTCAGAATTTATGTTTTTCAACATATTTACAAGAAATTAGAATTAATACATAATAATATTCACTCTTAAATAAATGTTCATTGTCGTTAAATAAACATTTACTGTAATATAACTGCACAGATATATCCGAAACATTAATTTAGCACTATAGTATAGTGAATATACAGTATATATATATATATATATAATATAAGGGATGCCGGTCACTAACAGCTGACTGTAATACCGATATGCGCATGCGCACCTTTCTATTCTCATAGCCTATCGCGTTCCGAGACAAAACGTTGCGAAACGTGTCGTTTCATGGCCTTGAGATTTTACTCCCTTCGAGCCCAATGTTAAGTTTCACTTCAAAATCTTTGAAACAATATTTTATACATTTCCTATATAGTCCTAGATTTCATACATTTCCGGTAACATATATATCTCATCCGAATACCATCAATTTTAATGACACTGACACATTCTTGTGCTATACTTTTAATCGTTTGGTGGAATCGTACCCTGTCCGGATTATCGTCTTAAGAGTGACGTCGGTTCTCCGTTAATAAAAAGAAATAATACCTAAAGGTAGCCGGCCTTTGCGAGTACGTATTGATAACTCATACAGTTAGTTATAAAGTCGACCGGTATTATTAATGATTTTAATACGTTTTGACATGAAAAGGACTTTCGTAACAGCAGAAATCGCGTGACCGTTCGTTTGAAATTCATCGTCAAGATTAACTTTAAGTGCATAAATAACTAATTTTCCAATGACTAGAAAACCCAATGGTGCCTGCCGAGGGGGGTTGTTCCCTTATAAAATATTCTATTATTTTCTACCGAGCCACATGCATGAATGTATAATAATAATGTCTGTATGACAAGGAAAATTAATTTCTACCTTATTAAATTATTCCAATGACCGACCGGTTTTTCTTTCTTTTTCTTTTGCTTTCTTACTCGGAACTCGGAATAAAAATTATTTATAGGAAAGCATTAATTATAGATACATCTACCTCCTATACCTACAGTCGTATATTTTTATAACTTCTGACTTAGTATCACTATATAAAAATGTATACATATATTTATATATATATTTTACGTGTGTATACCTTTACCCGCAGGTCGATATTTATATCATTAAAGGGCCTTGGGCTCATGAATTTATAAGTGGTCGTATAAATTTTACAAAGAGGACAATATTAACAGAGACCGTTAATTTTGGGATCTTATACAGGTATAATGCTACATATGGATGTATTTATGTGTTTGTCTATATGTGTGTGTGTGTACGAGGGCCGTATTATTCGTTTATAATTAATGCTACATGGTGCTATTTATTATACTGACTCATTAAAAGGGTTCATTGGCACATTACATTGTATCCACAGTACAGACTGTTATGGAAATAAATTTCATTTTTCCATTTTCAAACTGCAAGTTAATGTTACAGGAATCATTAGTGTTATATCAGAGGGAGGGGACCTTTTTACCATTATACAGGTCACATTTAAGTTAGGTAGTAATAAAGGAGGTCTCAATAAGTTGATATACTTATCTGTAAATGTGACTTGTGAAATTATTAGTTTAACCAATTCGAGATGACTTAGGCTATGAAAGATCTGCAGAGCTGAAGCACTACAACATTGTGATCAAATTCATAGGAGAACGTTATTTATCTAGTTTTTATAATTTTAGTTTATTGGAACTGTTGTCGAAAAAGTCCATAATAAAAATATTTAAGAATAGGATGAGAGACAAAAGTGTTTTAGGCTTCTAAACTCACTTGTGGAATTTTCGGGTAATAATATTTCGGCAAACAATATTTAGTAACCAAATAAACTGTTATGTATTTAAACACTGGTTTGCAAGGGGAAGAAAAAGTAGAGAAAGAGCGAATATAAAGATAGGGGACGAAAAATTAGAAGAAGTGACTGATTTTAGGTATCCATGAAGTTAGATAAGTCAGGACGGAAGAAGTAATAGGGATATAAAGCAAAGCATAGTGCAAGGTAGAGTTCGCCTTCAATAAAAAGAAGTTACTTTTATGCTCGCGAATAATTAATTTAGAAATTCGAAAAAGATTGTTAAAGGTTAGAAGCTTTCCAAATGTGTTGTTACATGCGAATGATGAGGATACCGCGGACAGAGAAGGTTAGAAATAAATAGGTGTTAGGAAAAATAGGAGAACAGAGGACTAGTCTTGGACGATTTTTAGTTATCGCTTATCGATAACTGTCGATATATCGACGACTATTCTATTATATTCGATAATTATCGGTGGTTATCGATACATTAATAACAATAAACAACTGATAACTATCGATATATATAACAGGCGGGCTGAAAAGTTCGTAGGTTAACATAGAAAAAAATTTTTTTTTTGATAGAAATTGATTTTATTATTCAATATAGTTCCCTTCGAGGGCGATACAACGATTATAGCGGTCATACAATTTTTCGATACCATTTTCATAATACGATTTGTCTTTAGTCTCAGTTTCGGCGATTACGTCTTCATCGGCGTGAAATTTCTGTCCAGCAAGCATTCTCTTGAGGTCTGAGAGCAGAAAAAATTCACTAGGGGTCAGATCTGGAGAATACGGTGGATGCGGAAGCAATTTTAAGTCCAATTCATGAATTTTTCCATCAATTTCATTGGTTTGTGACAAGGTGCATTGTCTTGATGAAACAGCACTTTCTTTTTCAAACAACAAAAGTTCTTTCACTAAAAATGCTATAACTAAGACACTAATAGTGCAACAGCTGTCAAATTTATACACGTGTCTTTTGAAGGTTAGGGCTAACTAAAAATCATATGGATTTGATACTAGTAAAGCCATATATATAGGTCAGCCTACGAACTTTTCAGCCCGCCCTTGTATATATATAGGTATATCATTTATCGTATGTGTATAATTGTTAACTTTTTTACTTAGTTTTTCTTAGAAAATATCCAATTTCAGTGTTTCAAAAAAGTTTACTATTTCTATTTCGTTTTATGCGAAGAACACTGAAAACAATACAGTATCCCTAGTTCTTTTTTAATTTTAAAATTTTATGACTCGACAACACAGTTATCGATATACATAATCGATAATTATTGATAGTTATCAATTATATATCGATACATANATTATATGCATTTATTAGCACACCACAATATGTTATAGTTTTCAGTTTTACTCAGCTGGCATATATCAGTTCAATATTGTTTTGCGGGTTGTTTTGTCGTAATTCATAGAATTTCATAGTTCCTTGCGAAAGGCACGATAAGTGGTGTTTGGAACTTAAAAATTCCATGGACCATGATATTGAACCCGGAAAACAATATCGATCCAATATTTTAGATTATCCATTCCCTTGTTAACTTTTTTACTTAGTTTTTCTTAGAAAATATCCAATTTCAGTGTTTCAAAAAAGTTTACTATTTCGTTTTATGCGAAGAACACTGAAAACACAATAGAGTATCCCTAGTTTAAAATTTTATGACTCGACAACACAGTTATCGATATACATAATCGATAATTATTGATAGTTATCAATTATATATCGATACATATTCTTTGTTAATATAACTATTGATATGTAGAACTATGGATAATTATAGAATATATCGATATTTTTGCTCGGCACTACAGATAACTCTATGGCAGTCAATAAGAATAGGCAAGGTAGGTTAGTAGGACACCTTCTCAGGTATGAAGGTCTAGATAGAGAAATACTAGAGGTAGAAACAGGAGTTAAGAGGAGTAGTGATAGACCTAGATTAGATTACTGTTCGCAAATAGATAAGGATGTGGAATTTTCTATTTTTATTCAAATACGAAAATTAGCAGGATAGCAAATAGTGGAGGTGCTTGTCCAACCAGTCTTAGGATTGACGATCGTATGATGATGACCTAATGTAGTCAATACTTATGCTTGGTGATCAGAACGGTCTTGATCTTACATTGCTCATCCCTCAACCCTGTATATACATATGCATATCCAAGGAGTGTATCGTTTAAATGATCGCATGAATAGAGTGGTCAAGTGTAGAACGGATCCGACTAGTATTTATCGATAAAGTACGAATGCATGTATGTGTGTATGTAAGGAGGTACAATTATTTGCGTTTTATTGTTAGTAGATGTATTATGGAGCAGTTTATTATGCAAAATGGTCTTGCTACTATGTAATTACCGGTATTTATACCGGGCTCTGCAAACGTGCACCTTACGTGTCTTTGCCTGGGAACGGAACTCCATATTTACACAACATCGCAGTGCATCACCATCGATATCATACGAATACACGTACATTTGTAGACTCATACATATATTTATAATATGTACTTACTATATTTTCTTGCATATGAGTTACTGCTTTCCTAATTGCACACTAATAACGGTTTGTTAGGATGATTACATGTCGTCGGTATTAGGCCAGATCCAGAAAAGCGTTCTCCTGCAAACCAAATTAAAAGCTGTCAATGATATAATCGGTTTGATAAGGATCAGATAGATTTCCTATGAATGAATACGAACTCTTGCACCAAACCGCTCTTAACTTCCTTATTGAAGTTGTTAAAAACTTATAAGAATCAAATTGAAATATTGTTAGGTATATCTACTAGAAGTGGGCCCCGGGTACCTGGTTTGGATCTGGCACTCGATGGATCCCCGGCACTTTTTTAAGGATCTCGCTTGGTACTCGGTAAAGAAAAAAAACTCCAGCAATAAATATTAGAGACGTGTAAAATGGTTTTTTAAAAATATGTAAATACAAAATGCATATACTTTTAATGGTTTGAAAAAAGACACCATTGCCAAAATATTTTGCTTAGCGTGAAAGAGTAAAGCCCAAATAGGGTTGCAAATAATTTTATTGACGTAAAATCACCATCAATCATTTTATATCAAAATATTTAAAACGCCATTTTGTTTCTGATTGTTCGGTGTCGATGTGTTCAATATATGTATATATTTTTTTTATAATGTTTTTAGTTTGTATTTATATTGTATATATCTGTATATAACTTCAAATTTTGTGTTACAAACAGCTTTGGGCCTCTTTATTACACCCTTCAGGTAGGTACCAAATGTTGGGAAAGTCCGAGTCCCCAACTACGTCACGCCGGACTTTCTCTGGGTACCTGAAGGGTGCATAGCAACAATAGTAGCGTTGACCAAGGGGTCTGTATTACTTAGAGGCGTGTCCTATTTTGGTGTATACTATTTAAGTCCTGGACCAAGATAGAGATTCATTATTATATTCATATTCATTATTACAATTCAAATTCAAACAGATCAATTAATATTCTAACATTATTGCAATTTAAAACCAACATATTCTTATACATATTATTACAAGTTGAAACCAAATTCATATTCAACTTTACAATTCAGCTTCAATCATTCAAATTATATCCAATGCAATTTATATATCAAACTCAAGCAATTAGTGTAAATAAAGTGTAAAATTAAAACCAAAATATTCATTCGTACAAATTGAAACCAAATTCATATTCAACTTTACAATTCAGCTTCAATCATTCAAATTATATCCAAATCAATTTATATATCAAACTCAAGCAATTAGCGTAAATAGTGTAAATAAAGTGTAAAAAGAAAAGCACTCTATTAATTCGAAGTGAATTAACCAAAAGAGCCTTCGGCGGGATACCGCCACATACATCAACAACAATCAAATTACAACAAACACTGATCTTTTACACATTGCAACAAGAGAAAGAAATGTAATCCATATATTTAGTCTTTAGCTTTGGGTTCATCTAATAAGTGAAGTTTTTCGAATCGTTTTCTAAGAATTTTAGATTATATGCATTTATTAGCACACCACAATATGTTGTAGTTTTCAGTTTTACTCAGCTGGCATATATCAGTTCAATATTGTTTTGCGGGTTGTTTTGTCGTAATTCATAGAATTTCATAGTTCCTTGCGAAAGGCACGATAAGTGGTGTTTGGAACTTAAAAATTCCATGGACCATGATATTGAACCCGGAAAACAATATCGATCCAATATTTTAGATTATCCATTCCCAAGAAGTTTACAATTTTTGGACTCTCTTCAGTTAAAGAATTAGAAGGAATTCATGGAGTGTCTCTTTGTCTCCTTTTTAAGCTATTAATACCTTCAATGGCCAATGTGAGCAACTGTCATTCATCGTTTTATATAATGTTTGATGGGTGATACTAGCAAAACATTTAAGGGCAAAAATGTATAATTTAATAAGTATAACAAAAAATTACCTAATTAAAAATGGTAATTAAGATTGTATTGCGATAGGCCGTTTGTCCTAATTTGTATTATTTATTGATTACTATACTAAATTATTTGTTATTTCGATATAGTTCTTGTGTAAACAAGAATACATCACTATGGCCGAACTGTTACAATTTGTGTCAGGTTTCGATTAATGATAACTTATTATAATTTTGTCACCTTGCAGACTCAATTCATTTCTTTCGCTGAAAATCTGTTAACCTAGAATTCAAATTTCATTGATTGATTGTTTAAACAGCTTTTTGAACGCGACTTATTGTGGTTTGAGACGTTAGTGAGGATGGTATTTAAAGAACAACTCGCCAGAACAAAGACATGAACCATGAAGCCTAATAGTTTTTGCCGGGTACTCGGTTATCTGGCAAAATCAGCTTAGGATGCATCCTCTAATGATTCCGCCGACAGGCATTTAACCATAGCCAATACCACGGGCTTTCTATGGTCCTAGGACAACCGAATATTGACACTTGATAACACCTAACGCAGAAATGTTTTCGATTTTTAATTAAAAATTCAGTTTAAAAGACGTCTTCCTTTTTTTCATTCGCACAAATTTCTTTCACGAAAACCTGCTTACGTTAGAAGCAAGAACCGTACTACATATACGTGAACATTATTAGATATCGACTATTGATAATAATAGTCGTAAATAGATCACTAATCCTACAGCTGTAGATGCTTCTTTGAATAATTGTAAGCAATGTTTTCGTAATGCTTGTATATACATATGTGTTATATGGTACGTGTCTACCTATAATATCTTACATATCTTTGATTTCTATCCAGTATGTTATGTAGAATAATAATTATAAGTATGGAAAATATATTATGAGCATTATGAAATCTAAATCCCGCATATATACACGGATACGTTAGTATTAAGCTTATGTTTCAAGGCTCGACAAGTTGATTGAACTTTGCTTTAGAATGTGAAACGGTTTCTTTTCCTATTATCACTTTTTAACAACGAATGCAAAGATTTTACTGTTTAGTTAGTTTTAGTGTTTTTTTTTTCTGATGTTTAACTGTATGGCATAAAAAGTACTTTCGACTAACGCAAAGCGTTCTTTGTCGGCACAGTTAAGTAAAGAAAGTAAAATAATATAAATTATTATTTTCAAAACGAACTGTATATACCCTTTTATTCAGCTAATATAAAGTTAATGTACGTACATTACAAACAAAAACAACAAATTTTTTCCTACTCTAATTGACAACAAATAACGAAAAAAAAAAATAATTTTTCTTAATTTTTGACAAAAATTCTATCAAAGAAGGAACAGTCTTTAACTTATAAACTAGAAAAAAAAAACAAAAACTCAAAACATTTCCTTTCTAGTTTTTATGATTAAACTCCCCACCCTACCATTCTTTCCTATTATAATCTTTCACTATATTTTCTTCGGCAGCTTTTATCAAGGTTTTTTAAAAATACCTACTCCATCTCCCTTTACACCTACCATCTCACTGCACTTATTCGATGTTTTATTCTCCACACCTTCTTCCAATAAATGCCTCAAGTTTTCTATTTCAATTCCACAAATCCACTACATTCATTCCCCATTAATCTTGCTATTATCCCTGTATCCTTATTCTTAATTAAATATTCAGGTATTATGTCATTTTTTGCCAATCTTCCCACATCCATTCTCTAATCCCTTCTGCATATTTTGAATCTTCTTCCCTTTTCATTTCTCTAAATCTATTCTTTGTCGTATTACTTATATTCAATCCCTTATTTATCCATTCAATTAGTTGTTCCTTGCTGATTCTCATTTCCTCTACAGCCTTATCTCTTCTTCATTTTTGTTTCTGAATCTCTTTTAATTTTTCAAGCTTTTCCTCATGTTTGATCACTCTTCTTCTGGCTTCTTCTACCATTTCTCCACATTTCGTTTCTTCAAAACGAACTATAATTAATTAATAAGTGAAATTAATAAAGGTTGCAGGATATATATTTTCTGATATACTTCATATCATAAAGAATAAGAAAACGTAAACGTAATAAGTTTATCATTATAGTGGTGCTTTTAATATATACGATTGTTAAGATAACGTGCATGCTATAATCGCCTGCTTTTTAATGATTTGTTATCTAATACATACATATGTAAGTAGACGCATGTGAATGTATTAACTTGTACAAAATTAAATTAAATTCTGACTAATCTTAATGTAACATTTTAAAAAATTCATAGAATAGAGGTGAATAACGACTAATAATGTTTTGATAGCATGTCAGTTAGTCCCCATGCTCTATTTACTTATTGTTTGTTTATTTAAAATTGTGCCTTTTTATTTTGCATGGATGTTTATCAAGAAAATGCCATAAATAATAACATTATACTATCTTCTTCTTTCGATTTTGGCCGACTATGGAGTATGTTCCTCTCCCTTCGTTCTTCTCTTCCAGTAATCTTTCATTCCTTCTGCATGTTGTTTCTTTCTTTCATCAGTCCACTTAGCTCCAGTCTTCTTTTTTGGCTTTTCTTGAAAACCCTTGAATTTTCTCTCTGAATTCTGGTCTTCTCTCCACATCATCTCCAACAATTTTCATTTCTTCCATGCCTCTTGTGACCTTGATCCATGCCATCTGTATCGTGGGGTTTCTGTCGAAATACAGTCGAACCTGGATAAGTGAGAAAACTCTATAGGCAACAAAAATAATCAGGCCCCATCATTTTTAGCCCCGAAAACTTATATGAGTGACAGTGTGAGTACCTCTTTTAGAGAGAGTCGTTTTTCACTTCCAGACCTCTGTCTGAGACAGTTTCTTACTCTAGACCTCTGTAAGAGAGACTATTTACAATTACTAGACATCTACAGTGAACTTGTGCGCTTGTTACTACCTGCTCATGGTACTCATCCTCAACATTTGGTTTCAGTTGATAATAATCATTGGAGAAAGTACGTTTGACGTTGTTCCCTCAAAATGTTGAAGCGAAAAATTAATGTGATTTCATTTTTGATAAAATTTATGAAATTGAAAAACATTTTCAAAATTGTAAAAAGGATACTCAGAAAAAAATTAACTGATTTATTTAAATAAATAAAATAAGTACCTATTTATAGCCAAATGTGTATATACTTATATATTACCTATTTCTTAACGCTCCAGCACCATGTTTATGTTTGATTTTCATTAACCTCTATAAATGAGAAAACTATATAAGTAAGAGTAATATTGGGGCTCCTTGAATTCTCGCTTACCCAGGTTTGACTGTAGTTGAATATTCTTTTCGTCAGTCTTTCTTCATCCATTCTCTTAATGTGTCCGTATTTCCGTGTCTGTTATTCGTTCTATTTTTGCGTAGATCTCTTTTCCAATTTTCCATTTTCATACCTTGGTCCCATCATTTTCCGTATAATTTTTCTCTCCTTTTTTCCCCACTTTGTCTAACTGTTTGGCCATGTTTAGTGCAAGGCATTCTACTAAATTGTTTTAAAGTTATTGTTGGAGCAGTTTTAGAAACAGAGCGGATAATTCCTTTTCTAATTGATTACACACATCAACAGTATACGAATTGTTAACTAGATTAATTAATAATTTCCGGGAAATGTGAACACTGTATACTTGAAGTCATAAAATACGTTCCAGGAAATACTAATTATTTAATTGTTTATTTTATATCTTGAAAGTACATAATATTTATATTGTCCGTCATCTTTATTATTATTAAATTTTTGTGAAACGAATAGAACGTATTGTGTGTGTACATGTACGTATGTGTAGGTACGTGGTGTGATGATCTTGAGTGATTCATTTTTCGTCAAACAAACCTAAAATAAATAGCAATTTATCGTGTCGGACTTTTTGTAATATATGTATAATAACCGTGACGTTTACAATCTCAAATAAACAATAAAGCAATTTAAAATATTTATTCTTCAATAACTAAATTAAACAAGCCGTAAAAGCGTTATTTAGTTTATCGCTAAATTTATATTTATATTTTAACGGCGTATTTAATTTTATACGCTATAAAAATATAAAACATAAAGAGTTTTATATTGCTTGATAGCGGTTGGGATACAAATGAAGGCCGAGCTGTGTGTGTGTGTAAGATCGTGCGGTTATGAGGGGGCGGAAGGGGGGTGAGTGATAGCGGGGAAAGGGGCGAGGAGGCAGAACAAAAGTAATAAAACTTTAATAATCGTAAACTGTGAAATGTGGTTCTCTCCATCCTGACACTGTATTGCTGCATTTCTTGCTCTGTTATAATCTTGCAATGCACATTAAAGCAGTGGCGTAACTCAATATTTCACCCAGTTCCAAACGTTTTGGCCGTACTGTATCTAGTTATGATCAAAAAGTATCGGTTTTGTCATGTTTTGATCTTGCAGAATTTCAATTTTCATTTAAAAAATCATGGAGGTCACTGAAC
>NW_020439506.1:1295260-1306774 GCF_000699045.2 Agrilus planipennis | reverse complement strand
TTATTCTCCAGTTACCTGCCCATTTTCCTGCTGACATTCTATAGAATTTTAGGAGTAATTTTTATTATAGATACATTGGTATGAAACAATTTTGAGATGATTTAAATCAGATTTTAATCGTTCTAATTTTTTTTTAAATAAAATCATGGTTAATTTAAGAAAATGTACTTAGTTGGACACTTAAAAATGAATTTATTCATAAAAGAAGTAAAATCTAGAAACATTTTTATTACTGGAAAATAGGAAATTCTAACTACTATAAATGCGATTGTTTGTTGAGTTTGTTTGTTTGCCACTATTTCACGCTTTAACTACTCAACCGATCAACATAAAATTTTGTACGCACATAGTCAGGGTTACAAAAAAGGACATAGGATACTTAGGATATCCAGAAAGTGTATACTGTTGTCGAGGGAGAGAAAAATTAGTTTTATGTGGTCGTCAATGATGTTTGACACGTATTATTTAAGTGACGCAAGTGAAGCCGCAGATAAAACCCATCATGAAATTTTCTATACACATTTTCAGCGGTACAGAAGAGAACACAGGGTACCATTTATCCAGAAAGATACATTGTTTCCAAGAGATAGAAAAAATTAGTTTTATGTGGTCGTCGATGATCTTTAACACATATTTAGGACAACGCTAGTGAAGCCGTTTTAACCATAAATCTTAATGCCTATAAAAATATGAATATTTCGTTAATATCACCTTCCCGTCCAACACCAAATTGAAGATAATTTTAATCATCCGTGGTCTTTTTCTTTTTTGATTTTGATCTTATTCGATCCGAATACAAAGCGAGCTAATTTTCTATATAACTTCAGAGCTGTGGCATAATTTCCGATACTCATTATTAACATCTGTTCTGCTACGTGTCGTCCCCTCTGCCCCGCGTCTCTTTCTCTTTCTACTGCTTTTCAGATGCACTTCATGCAGAATATGATTGAGTTAATTGTATCAAGGCAACAACAAACGGTATATAACGGGGCTCCATGCATTAATGTATGCATGTATAAAGATAGCAAATTACATTATGGGATAGATGGGTACCATCGCGTACTATAAGAGTCGACCATATCATTTTTGTTTCAAAATTAAAAAAAAAGTATGTAGATTACTAACAAAAATTTTAAATTTTGTCGTACTGTATGGTGTCCTGGTATATAACGGAGGTATGGATTACCCACTGCTGGGGTTAGGTGTTAGAGTGATTTGAGGATTGTAGGATTAGTCTAATCCGACTAAATTTGAGACAAGGAATCTATTGAGACCACTTCCGGTTTGATCAGACTTCCGGTTCCGGTTTTAGCGGAAGTTACTTTATTTACAGTGGTTAGGTTAGGTTAGAAAAAAGTAAGGTCATTTTTAACATTAGTTGAATGACCAGTTGAGATATGAAGTTAAATCAGGTAAGTAGTACTCACCAGGTAGAATCATGTGGTGTGGTAGTACTAATTCCTTGCGGAAACCAATGTGGCTTGAGATACAGGCTCCTAAAGTTTTCTTAATCGGAGGAAATTCCGGTTGGTACGGCCCTGGCTGCAGCCCTTCGTCAGCTGTTCTCGCCAAAAATGCATTGATAACGTCATTGTTTAGTTAGGTAGATTTATGACAGACTAGAGTTTCATTAATACGCCTGCCCGCCAGGAGCGGCTGATATGTTGGAATAATGTCACTAGGATATCTTTTAGGACAAGCGATGTTTTGCGGGGCCAGCTGACGAAAGGCTGAAGCCAGGGCCGTACCTACCGGAGTTTCCTCCGATTAAGGAAACTTTAGGAGCCTGTATTTTAAGCCACATTCCTTTCTAATAAATAATAAACAAAATTCTAATAAAGACGATTCTACTTGGTGAGTACTACCTGACTAAACTTAAAAGAATTCAACTTCCTGTAAAACCGGAACCGGAAGTCTGATAGACCTGAAAGTAGTCTCAATCGATTTCTCATGTCGAGATTAGTGGGATTAGCCCAATCCCTTAATCCTATATAATGGGTAATTCGAGCCATAACGGAATTCCCAAAAATCAGAAACCATATTTAAAAGAATATTGTTATCCTATTTAAGAGTAAACGTTGTCCTACAATTCAGGAACATGTCTGTCTCCCTTGACTCGCTCCAGCGATCACCACCTACCCATTGTTTCTAAAAGGAGGCAAGGGAACTCCTTCCGCCCTATCTTTCGGCTTTACGCTAGAAATAGGTAAGGTGGACTATTCACTCACCAGCAGTAGTCGCTCTAGTAGAATTGGAATGCTCAAAAGAGGATCATGTGAGTACCCAATTTTGATGTAGATAATTTGCAAATGAGCTGGTTTAAATGCAGCTCACCAACGTGTCTAAATTCTCTACTTTATACTAAAACTTAAATGTAGATTGGAGAAGTACAGGTTTCCGATGTAACGCCCGCAGAGCTGCCTCATGCGGCTCTGCTCAGTAATACAAAGAATACCGTAACGCGCTCGAGCGAACCCAAATAATTCATTTGATCCACCACTCGACACGTAAAAAAGCGATTTTGTAGAAGCCCATCAACATTAAATTATTATATCAACACATTTTAGTAATAGGATCTCAAAATGCATAAATATCTGATTTATGTTTGAAAGTTCTGTAGCACTGCAGTCCCTGCCGGCGCATTTTAAAAGTAATGCAGAAGTTGTTACAAATGTTTTAGTTATAAAGTTAAGCAGGTTAAAGAAAACCTAAACTAACCAACATCTAATTTTCAAGAAATATTTAATTTAAATATTTTTTTATTTCAATGTTGTGCACATCTTAAAGGTTAGGTTATGGTTAGTCTAATTGTAAGCTGTCATTTAAAGTTTAGTTACGCGTTTAAGTAAAGCTGCTGCACACCATAATTACTAGGATTTATTTTGTAGGAGAACATTGTGGTCAGTTCATTCATTTAGACATATACATATGTAAATAAGTCTAAAGCCTGTGTGTAACAATTTAAATCTAGTACAAAAGACGACACACTATACCTTGTATTGGCAAAGGGAACATTATGTTAAAACAAACAACAAAACTTTTTTTTGTGTGATAATTTTATATTTGCTTTAGGGAAACATCCAAATATTTGATTTTAGCGAGCTTCATTAATTTTAATCAGTCCATGTATAAGAGTTAAAATGAATTTCCACTACGTAGCATTAATAGTTCAGTAAAATGTGTATTTGATACAATCAAAACTTCTACTAATTGTAATTGGCTTATTATTTCGTAAACTTCCCATCGTTCAATGCCTTTCCTTGAATGAATCAATCACAAAAATATTAGTGACGTGCCCAAAATATTGTGTCGCGTGCCATTGGTTCGCCGTCCCGGAACTGAGGAGATCTTTTGCCAATACGTTGTAATGTTGGCTGCCCACCGTGTTGGCTTCTCTTCCTTTAAATAATCTTTTGTTTACTTTCGGAAAACTTCTGGAAACATCCGGATAGTTAATTTTTTTTCTGAACTGTTTAACCGCTTTCTTAGAACGCAGGTACTACACACACATTTACAAACGCGGCGCACATGAAGAAAGGCACCCGCGGCTAGTCGGCGAATCGATAAGCCCTTCACGCACACGTGTACCCGATCGCACACAAACACACTCGTGCTCGTTACAATATGCTGCATAGGTCATTCATTGCCTGTTTTAAACGCTTTCCATCGTACAGTTTTATTGACCAAAATGGTACCTGTTCGTTCTGACATCGGGAATGTTATAGACCACCGAGGTCGAATTGTTTTATTTATATAATAACGGATGATGCATATTAAGAATATGTGCACATTTGTAATAGTACTTGGTCAATATTTATACATTATATGCATTTTATTATAATAGTTCCTCGTCGGTACCGAGGCATTTGCGTTGGTACACTAGCTTACTTATATCATACACTTTAAATGCGTGAAAACGTTTCTCTTTGACTGTGTCACTATTTATTATTAAAGATATCTTTATTAAAAATTGTTTCCTGAAGCCGTAGTGTAATTATTGTTCAAACGTAGCAAATTAAATGACTTATCGTGTAGCAGTAACAATAAATTATTAGCAGCCATGATTTAAAATGATTCTAACTGGTAATTTTATAATTAATCGTATGTAAGCATGCGGGCTGAAGTATTAGCCTTTTAAATCGTTACTTTGTAACGAATCAAAATTGAATTTGTAAATCATAAGGCATATTATCGATTTTTTGTGTTGTACCAACATATCTCGAATCGATTTATCTCATTAGAAACAAAAAAGAAAAGAGAAAAGTAACAATGTCTAGAGCATTTATCCAAACTGTTTGAATTACTTATTATGTAAATGTTCTGACTATGACCATAGCAAATTAGTAAAGGCTTTCGCGACCAGTTGGTAATCAGACGCTGTCCTAATTTGAGTCGACAGTGTTATTGGATAATCCACATCCAGTATTGGATGTGGAAAGACCCCTGAAGAAGCTCATACTGGTGTGTTAACGAAACGTTAGGAAGTAACTCCAACCGATGACAGCCTCTAGACTCGAATCAGGACTGCATCAGTATGGCTATGGTATTCATAATAATAATAATATTTATGTCGCAAACTAAATGCTGCTTGTATTTTTATGCAGTGAGTTGTACGTTACATCCTCAAACTACAAGGTTTTAAAGATGTTTTTTTAGGTATTATGTATGAATGAATGGTTATCTAGCATCTAGCAAGGAGGACCTGGAGTTAGCCTTAAATAAAATGGAAGCGGTACTGACAGATCAGTACTGTATGAAAATAAATAAAAGTAAAACAAAAATACTGGGATGCAAGGGAAGAGAAAGTAGGGAAAGAGCGAATATAAAGATAGGAGACGAAAAATTAGAAGAAGTGGCTGATTTTAGGTATCTAGGAAGTCAGATAAGTCANAGAAAGAAAAACTTTTCACTACTACAAACTACTGTTCCAACAGACCTCTGCTTCTGCTTCCGTAATTACGGAAGTTCTGCATACTTTATCACATGCACTTCTGCATCTGGTTCCGTATTTATAAACAGAAGCTTACCGGAACTTTACAAAATCTTATTTCTCATCTTTCTTACTTAAAATCAATATATCAGAACAATAAAACAAGTCGTAAAATGCTTTTTACTTTTATCTGTTGTTTAAACTTGACTGATTTCAAAACACAATAGCGCGTTGCAACGTTGCATGCTGGACAAGTTTATACCAGCTTTCAATAACGATATTATCTCTGTGCAAATAATTTTATTATAGTTTAGGATCTAAACCAGAGCCGGGCAAACTCGGATATTTTGCATCCCGAGTGATCCTCAAGGTTAACCAAGTGGATCCTCATTGATCCTGCGAGTGCGAGTGAGATGATTCTTTCCTTTTCTTATCCCTTCCATTTCGTAGATGAGTCCCCTCTTCCATAGCCAAACCCAATAGTTTTGCGAACGTAGTAACGACAATTTTCGTAAGTATTATTTAAGTTGCGAGAGTGGCTTCGCTCGTCTACGGGATGAAGGGGCTTGATATGAAAGTGGAAGGGAGAAGAAAAAGACAAAACAAAATTATTCATTACTGCTTACTCTCTCGGACTCATTGAAGGGTATTGAGTGACTCAAACTAAACTCATGTAGCGGCTCCTGCGAAGTTAAAGTTTGCCCGGCTCTGGTCTAGCAGACATATTGGAGGCAGAAACAGGAGTTAGGAGGGGTAGAGGCAGACCTAGGTTAGATTACTGTTCACAAATAGTTAAAGATGTAGGTTGTTCTAATTTTAGGGAAATGCGAAACTTAGCTCAGGATAGGAAAGAGTGGACGTACATGTCCCACCAGTCCTAGGACTGACTACTCTACGATGATGATGATGTTATTATAGTAGAACCTCTTTTAGTCGATAAGTTGAAAACCTAAAAAACCAAAAAAAATGTTTTGTTCCATTCCCTTCAGGCCTCAAACATCCATTACTCGAAATCTCAACCTATTAGTCGAAATAATCAGTGGTCTCTGCAAGCCATTTTGGTATATATTTTCCCTCTATAACTCGAAAAATTAAGGTGGACCTCTGTATCTCATACATAGCAATGTTTTACATATTTTACAACCTGTACAACTCGATAATTTGAAACTTATTACGTCTATAGTTCGTAGAAAGCTGAGTTATCGACTTTAAGGCTTTGCCGACAATGTAAGTACACGATTGTTTCTTAAAAAACAATTTAGTAGTATACAATAAATTGTATTACCACTTAAGGAATTTAGTCAAGTCAAAATCCTCCATAAGTCGAAGACTCTATAACTCGAGTTTTTTTTTTGGCGTCTCCCTTGATGTTTCGACTTATAGAGGTTCTACTGTAGTTTTAGTTCCTAATTAGATAAATAGCAGTTGAGTGTGATTCATGTCAAATACAGTGCATAGCTTGTTCAAAATTTGTTGATGTAAAATTCTCGCAAACGAGACAGGTCAATTCTCGGAACACAAGGGTCTGCCCCGGCTTTCGCATATAAGCAGTGGCGTAAATTTAAATCTTCGTAGTACTTGAATGTTCGCTGGGTACTCGACTAAATGTACATTTTTAAATATTTGAACAGGTAAATAAATATAATCCACATGCGTGTATTAGAAAATATTCTGTCAATTTTTTCCATTCTTGTATCCAGATCCCCTGTCGTGCTTTTTAATAATCGTCAAGAACAACACTGTCATTATTCTTATTATTTATTACTAATCTATTACCTACCGTTTACAATAAATAATTTAACCCTGCAAACAAACTGTAGAGAGATCTATGGTATCTGGTTCTATGGACAGATGGATAAAAGAGCAATGGTAGTTTACAATAAAGTGAATTATTAAAAGTTCTTAATTTTTTAATATAAAATCCCAGCCACCTTGTTTCATCCAGTTCCCAGCGATCATTCAATCACTACGAAGATTTAAGTGTACTCCACGGTACCTACGAGAAAGCCTGGATAAACCCTTGCGTTTGAAGAATTGACCTGTCTCATTTCTGAGAATTTAACTTCAACAAATTTTGAACAGACTATAATAACCAATGAAACTTCAGCAGAACATCATGATCACCCTTGGGATCGGCGATATTCTAATAACCAGGTGTATTTTTCCATAGAGTATGCAACATTACAACAACAGATATTATTAGTTTTCACTGGTCATTTTTGAGCAAGTCGCACAACTTTTTGGTTGCATTGTGAAAACCAACATACAGTTATTGGATTATGCATGGGTCTATCACTACTTCTTGCCCTGAAATATGCCAGAGGTGTTAAGAAATCTGGGTACTAATCCGCATGTATCAAGGAATACTGATTTTTTATAGGCTGATGTAGTAAGTTTGTGCAGCTTCAATTCAACTATGCTAGCACGTAATAGTTTAGGTACGACGCCAGTTGATGAAATAGTAATCGAACTATGTTGTGATTCCACGGTTCTTTTATTGCACAGACCAAAGGAATATATTTTTCTCAAAGATTTTCAGTTTTCGGTGTAACAACATCTATTAGATAGGTTGTTTTATTATTATTGTTATAATAATTATTCTCCGGTTTTCTCAATTTTCACTGGTTATCTTGCAGCAAGTGAAGACGAACTGATGCCAAAAAAAAACTCACTCACATTTTTTGGGATATGTTATGGTAACCAATTTAATGTTATTAAATTTTTAATGGAGATTTTAATTTAACCTGTTGTGATATCTAGGAAGGGGATATGACAGAGGTTTTAAGAAATCTAGGTACTATTCCGTATATATCAAGTATTACCAAGTTTTGTAGGCTGATGTACGAAAGTTTGTACAGTTACAATTCGGCTAGGCTAGCTAGGTTAGTTAATAAAATTATTGTTGGAATAATTCGATATATGTTCTCAATTCCACATCTCTTTTATTTCATTGACTTAAGGTATATTTTTTATTTTGCTAATATGTTTTTGTTAAAGATGTTCCATGTTTGGTATAGAAACACCTATTAGGTAGGTTGTTTGGTTTCCTTGATGGTTAGTGTGATGTTATAATTATAATTAGTTGTTCTATGCGTAATTACGTCTCTATCCCAGTGAAGTTTGCCTATGTGATTTCCTAAAATACATTTAGTGGTTTGTATTTATTGTATGGCTATTTCGATGATCTATGGTTATTATCATTATTATATTCCGATCATCTCAGTTTTCACTGGTGAACTTTGAGCATTGTAGAAACCAAATTTCTATTATTGAATTATGCATTAAGCTATCAGTTTAGTATGAAATATAATCGGAGATTATTAATAACTCTGCTTCTAACTTATCGTTAGCCTATTATGCTGTCTGGTGTGTGATGTGCGTAATGTAGCGTGCGGTTTGGTGTGTGTGGTGTAAAAAATGTTGCGTGTGGGGTGTGTGGTGGTGTTACGTATCTAATTAAACATAAATGTTTTACAAACGGTCTGTAGAATTAAGTTATTTTCAAAATCTTTAATTACGTATAACGTTACAAAAAAAAATGAGTGACGGCTAAATTCAAATAGAATATGTTCTAATTACTTCCCTTTAACACCCTCCACAACCCCTGGTCGATATAGGGTGGGGAGTGCTTTTTATAGGGTTGTTCAGAAAGTCATTTCGTCTTTTTTTGTGGAAATGAAAGACAGTTTTCGTATAATAAACAAATACTTTATTAAATTATATATTGACCGTTCTGGTCCAACACCTCTTGCCATCTTTCTGGTCGTAGCATAATTCCACGCTCATAAAATTTTTGGTCTTTGCTGGCAAAAAACTGATCGAGGAGGTTTTTGACCTCCTTATTTGAGGTGAAGGTTTTAGCGTCTAAAAAATTTTGGAGTGACCGGAACAAATAATAATCCGATGTGCCAGGTCTGGAGAATATGGTGGGTGTAGCATTGTATCCCATTCAAGCTGTAAAAGCTTTTGGCGAGTGACCAAACTTGTATGAGGTCTCACGTTGTCTTGGTGAAACACTACACCTTTCCTGTTGATTAGTTCTGACCTTTTCTGTTGAAGTGCATCATTCAGTTTGTCCAGCTCATGACAGTAGACTTCCGAATTAATCGTTGTGTTATCCGGTAAAAGCTCAAAAAAAACGATTCCTTTAAAATCCCACCAAACAGACAGCATCACCTTTTTTTGGTGAATATCGGAGTTGGAAATGGTTTGAGCCGGTTCATCTTTTTTGCTCCATGACCTCTTGCGTTTGACGTTGTTGTATACAACCCATTTTTCGTCCCCAGTGATGATGCGCTTCAAAAACGGATCATTTTCGTGACGTTTGAGAAGCGAATCGCAGACGTCAATGCGGCGACACATATTTCTCTCTGTGAGAACATGGGGAACCCATACATCGAGTTTCGAGGATAATCCCAGGCCTTTCAGGTGGTCATAAACTGTTGAATTTGATAAATTTAACCTCAATCCGATCTCACGTGTTGTTATTCGCCGACCTTCCTGAACGTGGTGCATCTTCGACATCAAAATTGCCGGATCAAAATTTAACAAACCAGTTCAGGCACTGACGTACTGTCAACACACCTTCTCCATACACATCAGTCAATGTCTTTCTGGCTTGAACAGCATTTTTACCCTTTCTGTAGTAAAACAGTAAGATATGTCGAAAATGCTGCTTATCGCTCTCCATATTTAAAAGGGCACCAACCAAAAACTACTGCGTAGAATTAATTGGAATTTTTCACACACAAGCCTTGCTATATGAGCTCTCAAAGCATATAAAAATTATACTGCTTAAATGTGAAGTTGGGTGCAAAAAATACAATTAAATCCTCTGTCGGGAAAAAACGAAATTACTTTCCGAACAACCCGATAGATAATTATCGACTTTTATTTTTGTTTATGCATATACTACGTCATAATGTACCTTCAGTTAATCTGAACGCCCTGTATAATAATTTTCCTGCAGTTGATAACTGATTAGGTACGAGCATTATGTGTAGGAGTATCAATTACTTTTCAGCACCATAATACAACTACCAGTTGATGATGAACTCCTCCTCTGTCTTCTTTTTAATACTTCATGTTGATTAAATATTTACCATGGATAATTATTGATTTCTTCGAAATTAAATTAACTGCTGGCGTAAAGAGAGCTAGATGTAATAATTACACTTCATTTTTTTTCCTGTAGTTGTATTACTTTTACGTTTTCAAATGAAGTCACGAAAGCAATTTATTTCGTACTAATAATTTAATCTAAAAATGTTTGTACAGGATGTTGGGAAGTTTGCCATTTATGAAGAAAATTATTAAATGTTTTTTTAGCCTCACTCAGAATCTAAAACCTGCGATCAATTTTTCACCTTCTCTTAATAATAACCTGCCCCCTAGGCCCCCGTCTTTTATGGCATAAAATTAATAATCACAGCCATACAAAAAAGCATTTCCGTCTGAGGGTCTGATTATATATACTGTATGTTTTCGGGGTCACGGAATCCAAATCCGAGCACATCGGAGTTTAGACATAACCTCAAAATACTCTTCAAAATCCATTAGAATCGATAAAAAAATTGGCTTGGTGGTTTGACTATGTACGGGGTCTGTTCAAAAAGTATCGAGAATTTCCTGTTTTTCAAAAATTATTTATTTATTCATAAATATCTATTTTGTCCTCGTCAAAGGTAGCTTTACCATATTCCACAGTCAACATTGGGAATGCGTCCGCGCACTTACTTTTGATTTTCACACAAAATTTGATACAGATTATTTGATCCATTTTTTGGAATAGGCAAAAATCGAAAACGATCCAAAACACGTGCAGGCAAATTAGGTGTCAAAAATTAACTGAACATTCAAGATGGCCGAACTTGTCGGTATAAGTGAGAGACATGAGTGCCAACATAACGCCACAATAGAAAATCGAGTATACGTAACCCGCGGAAATAAAAAATCCCGTTATTTTTTAAACAGACCTCATATACAGTACGCGCTTGTACCAGGATTGAGCAGTTTGATTTGATAATTTCGAAAAAAATGAATGGTTTGAGTCATGTGGCATAATCAATAAACAAGTATAAAAAAATCGTTTACAAATATTGTATTATTATTTTGCAGTGAAAGAATGTATCCAGGTAAAGCAAAATGCATACCGAACGTAGAAATTATACAGTTCTTAAAAGTTGTTTGTGGGCATTTTTTATTTTTATGGCTTTAAATGAAGATTTTACGTTAAGGATTTTTGGGAGGTACAATCGGAGACAAGAGTACATAAAATTAGAAATTCGTGATTAATTAGGTTTTGCGGCATATCATGAGGTAAATAAATACTATCTATAGGTACTAAAAAAAAGTATACGGTTTGAGAGAAAATTTGGAATTTAACCAAAAACTTTGAATAAAATAAGAAATAACGAATAATATGGAAAATTTTTAACTGACTTTTGACAGTGAATATGCCTTGATTTCAACTTCGAAACAAAAAAATATTTAGTTTCAATCTTTATTAATAATGAGCGTAAAACTTTTTAATAGTTTTAAATAATAATTAAAACTTTAAAATTGCATTTATTTCAGACAATTAT
>NW_020439506.1:1271177-1294001 GCF_000699045.2 Agrilus planipennis | reverse complement strand
ACGATTTTCCTGCTTTTCCATTTTTACGAAAACCACAGAGGCGTCTTGTTCAGCGTGCTGTCAAACCTACACTAGCAAGGAGATCGGGCTGAAACTATAGCTACAAGCTATCCAAGGATGGTACTATAGAATGTCACCTCAAGGTAGGCCTAGTGGCGTCATCTCTTGGTTAGGCCGGAAACTTATCAATCCACCCTCGTAATTCGCAATTCACTCAAACAAATGACTCATTTGCATTGTGGATCATTGCAATTTTATTCATAAAACGTTTCTTTCTGTAATCCTATTTGCCTATAAAGTATGTATTTCTTTAAAAAGAAACGAAATTATTACACACATTTATTTACGCACACACAAAATAAATTAAAATAAAACAGCTCGAAGTTTCATTTTAAGCATTTGGATTAGCAATTATTTAAAGATTATTTGATCTCCCACATGTTGACAAGCAAGCTAAAATAGTCTTGTGCCTCTTCATGGAGAAATTCCCATATCATGCGGGAAATGCGCAGAATGAAAAAAAAAAGAGAACAGTAAATAGTGGGGTTTTATGGGGAAAACTTGACGCTCATGTTGTGTCTTTAAATTTTATCTTCTAATTTCAAAATGGTAATGGCAATGAGTGGAATGTACTTTATTGGAGTGTTATTGACATGTTTGTTTTCTGTACTTTTAATTTTGATTGAAAGTACCAATTAAACTAACAAGAGCGTGTGCGGCGCTGTACGGGTGCGAAACATGTTCATTGGGGTCAAGGGGGGAAAGAAAGGTAAAGACGTTCGAGATGTCATGTTACAAACGAATCATGAGAATTATGTGGGTGAAAGTATTGGAAAGAATAGAAGAACAGGGGACTCTATGGAAGCCAATAAGAAATAGGCGAGATAGGTTAGTAGAACACCTTTTCAGGCACGACAGACTAGTTAGAGACATATTAGAAACAAACAGAAGACAAGAGGAGTAGATGTAGGTTAGAAGCGTTCGAAATATGGTGTTACAAACGAATGATGAAGATACCGTGAGTAGAGAAGGTTAGAAATGACGAGGTGTTAGATAGAATAGAAGAACAGAGGTAACTATGGAATTACGGTGAGTAGAGGCAAGGCACTTCACACGCACAAATCATTCAGAAAATCCTCTCTCACGATACGTAGCTTATGATTACACCCATATTGGATCTGACATATGCTGGATTCAGCACTTTTGAAGATGCGGTGGTATCTTAGACAATAATACCAGCTAACCCGCAGTCCTGAATACTTCAACAAGAGGGAAAAAAAGAAATTGGAATGGGTACGATCACACAAAATATAATACAGAGTCTTATTTAATAAGTTCCTGATGTTTTGAAAGTCTTCCATCCTGAACTGATACTGTTCTGATTCGGATTTAAAATTGGAGTTACTTCCTAACATTTCGCTAGCACGAGTGACGAGCTTCTTCTGAGATCCGCATCCAGTATCGAGGACGGAAGAAACTCGCCACCCCTACTGGGGAAACGTTAGGAACTTCGACACACGACAATCCTGAGATCCTGATTAGAACAGCATTGCTTCACCTACTAGCCGCGAAAGCCTTTATCAATTCGAGTATTCCGTAAAAATAAAATTTAAATAGTAACCGAATGATTGTCTTAAAAAGATCTAAAAATCCACTCTAATTGTATTAACGAATTAAGATTAAAACATCAATCTTTTAAACCAGTGTTATGAATAACACCAAATGCGCTAGAAACTGACGATCAGTGGAAGAGCTGTATTACCTAAACGAGTGAGGTATTTGGTTTGAAACTATCAAACGTTTGTGTACATTTTAGTGTGAGGGTTCTTTTATTGTGGTGTGTGAATTGTGGCAGCGCAGTGGAGGCATAGATATGATGTATATTCTAAAAGGAGAATATGTGAAAAGAACACAAAGTTTTGTGCTTTCTTCGCGGTGGTCCGTGAAGTGTTAAAATTCATATATACCTACATACATACATATTATATTTGTTGAATATAAATTTGTTTAATTTTGTTATTTATTTTTGTTCGTTGAAGAGAAACGCGGGTCTGTATTGTGTGTTTGTCTTGTCCATACGTTCTTGCACATGTGTACACGTATGTTTGTGTGCATGCCTGCGTTACAGACAGGCACACATTTAAATATAAACACAATCACATGCATACGCACACCACGATCGAAGAATATGTGTATAATATGTTATTTCAGACGAGAGAACGCTCTCCGGAGCTCGGTCGTCTCTCAGTCAGCTCGGTGCGAGTTTCTTATTTATGTTCTGTGTTGACAGTTCTCATTTGTTGCCGGCCCACACAGCCAGTTGTCTTTGTTTAATTTGTAGCAATTCTTTAATATAATAAAAAGTTCAAGGAACTTTAAATCATCGGGCGCTGTCTTCACTCATTTTCTCTCACACATCTTCAACGTTCTTATCTTTTTGCTTTTTTTTGCGAAGACGCACAACTATGTGCAAATAATTTTCAAACCAACCCTATGTAATGACTCAAAAACGATTCTAAATAGCTACCTACTATTGCGAAGTCCCAATAATTCAGAAATAATACCTGAGAAGCCTAATTTCAAAAAACTAAAAAAACTTTTGGGTGTGTCATTCCCACCAGCCAGTAATTCTGGTGGGCGGGCAGTCCCTCCGGACTACGCCGGAAGGTAGGGCGGAAGGTCCTCTTCAGCCTGCTTTCAGCAATCGTGGGAATAGGTGGGTGGGGGTTCGGGTGAGAAAGTTAAGACGGACGAGATAAAGACAGAAGAAAATGAAAGATTATCTGTGGAATATTACTGCCCCAGCATTTGCCTAAGTGATCCAAGGAAACCACAGAAAAACTTGGACCAAGGCAGACGGACCCGGATCGAACCGGCGTCATGCCGAATGCTAAGCAATGGTCTAAACCTCTTGGCCATGCCGCTCGGTCTAATTTCAACGCTCATATACCTTAACGGGATCATGATTAATATCAAAAGGAAATGGTAGTCATGTGATGATATTGTAATAATAATGGCAAAACTTCTGAATAAAACAAAAAACTCCTTGTGTAAACACATTTTTTTACCGGTGTTCAAATGTCGCGTATCATCATTTTAAAGAGCCAGTTAGTAATGATTGGATCATAATAGAAATCTGACTGACTCATGTAATGTCTGCAAGGTATGTTGGGAGCAGAATCCGAATACGACGATAATTTTGGCTTCGATTCTGATGGCTGATGCTGTAATGATTGTCATATTCGGCACCTGTCCGAATTCGACGACTAAGCTTTATATCCACATGTAAGGAAAAAGCGAATATAAAGATATGAGACAAAAAATTAGAAGAAGTGGCCGATTTTAGGTATCTAGGAAGTCAGATAAGTCAGGACGGAAGGAGTTGTAAGGATATAGAGCAGAGGATAGCGCACCTTCAATAAAAAGAAGCCACCTCTAAGCTCGCGAACGGTTAATTAAGAAATTTGAAAAAGGTTGTTAAAGGTGTATGTCTGGAGCGCGGCGGTGTACAGATGTGAAGCATGGACAGTGGGCGCAGCGGAAAAGAATAGGTTAGAAGCGTTCTAAATGTGGTGTTACAGGCGAATGATGAGGATGCCGTGGATAGAGAAGGTTAGAAATGAAGAGATATTAGAAAGAATAGGAGAACAGAGAACTCCATGGAAGTCAAAAAGAAATAGGCGAGATAGGTTACTAGGACACCTTCTCAGGCATGAAAGATCTAGTCAGAGACATATTAGAGGCAGAAACGGAAGTTAGGAGGGGTAGATGTAGACCTAGATTAGATTATTGTTCGCAAATAGTTCACGATATGAGTTGTTCTAGTTTTAGGGAAATGTGAAGATTTTAACTCAGTATAGGAAAGAGCGGAGGTGCGTGTCTAGGACTGACAACATAATGATGATGATGTAGATTATATGGAGTTTTTCGTAGTAAACTTAAATGTTTTGTATTTAATTTGTTTATTTCTGAAGCCCTTGGTAGCTAAATCAGTTACAAAAAATTCGAGAATAGTAAAATAGTTCTTAATTATTATCCGTTCAATGCAGTATTGTATGGACTGTGTCTGTTGCGCCAGGCGCGGGGTGGAAACAAATTGTTGAATGTAAATGTTAATGACTAATTGAGTCATCACAGTTAGACTTTTCTGCATACTCCGGATTTTCGCGTATTGACATCCTGGTTAGAGATTTGTCTTCTGTTTACTTAGACATTTAAGTAAGCGTGGTGATTCCTTCCTTGGGCTTGACGCTATAGAAGATTTGTGTTAAAAATGATCCGGTTGAATAGTTTTGTTACCTTACGTTTTTGAAATATGGAGCAGATTTAAACGTTATTGTGTAGAGTATATAAATTGAGTTATTATCAACAAATATAAAAGAAAAGGAATGTAGTAAAATCTTTTTTTGTAATGTTAGCGCGGAAAGCTCGCTTTGCGTGCTATGAAATAGGGAAGAAAAGGCCTCTTTTCAGCCGTGTTTTAGTCGGGAGGCAATGAAATTAGTCTTTGGATCGCATGCCTGGAAGTTTATGGGCATGCGCAGAAATTAGTTGTTCAATGACAATGTCTTTCTAACCTCTAAATCATTTACCCTTATTTCGCCAACTATCAATTTAATGGCGAGCTTTCCGTACAAACATGACAAAACATAGTATACGTACCTCGGGAAGAAACAGGATTATCTCATACTGCATGTTTACAGTCTGAAAAAACCCTATTTCTTCCTTCGATACGTAATGTACTATTTTGTCATGTTAGCGCGGAAAGCTCGTTTTGCGTGCTATGAAATAGGGAAGATATGGCGATATGGCCTCTTTTCAGCCGTGTTTTAGTCGGGAGGCAATGAAATTAGTCATTTGAGCGCATGCGCTGAAGTTTATGGGCATGCGCAAAAATCAATTGTTCAATGACAATGTCTTTCTAACCTCTAAATCATTTACTCTTATTTCGCCAACTATCAATTTAATGACGAGCTTTCCGCACAAACATGACAAAAAATAGTATACGTACCTCGCGAAAAAACATGCGGTCTGAAATAACCCTGTTTCTTCCCTCGATACGTAATGTACTATTGTTGTTTTTATCTGCCGACAGAATCTTTTCTACACGGTAGAAAACAGTTCGCTGCAATTTACTGAATAGGGGAAGCGTTCTACAAATATACATGCATGGTACACTAATTTACCTAACACAAATAAGTAAATACAACACAGGGTTTCGTATCGGTGAACGTATACACTATGCACTATTCTAAATAATAAAGTCGCCTATTGTGTTAAAGAAAAAGTGCCTTCTTCGGCATTCTACTAGCAAACTAACTCCTTATTTACATATTGACCGTTCGTCTCTCCCACAAAGTGCATTAAAAAAATTAAGTGACTGTATAATAAACGCGGTCTGAAAAGCAAACCTCCGGATACACACCCCACTCTCCCACCCCCCCCCACACGACCGCGGCAGGCACGTAATGTATAAATACCTTAGACTAATAACCGTGCACGTATTTTAGCCAAGCTATCTTCCAAGTGATGGAGATATATGGTTAAAATGTAATTAAAGTATTACCTGCGACGATTAAACCCGTGAACTTAGGGTGAGATTTATTAAAGTTTTCACCCTCGCTTGATAGCCAAATTGCGCGATCCTGCAGCAGCATGTGATAGTCATTTAAAATATTATATGTATATAAGGTTTAAGGGAATGGTTTTACTAGATAATATACATACAAATATCAGAACCGTTTATTAGAAGTTTCTAGTAACATTTCCGTCACGGCCTACTAGATTATTTTTTATGATTTACATAAATTAAAAGGAAAATGCAAATTTTTCAAATTCCGTTGAAGGTATATAGGTTTCAAGTAGTATAAAAAAATAGTCTTTATTCTTTTCATTGGCGTAGTGAAACACAAGTGAATTGGCGATTTAAAGAAAATTTAGATATTGTTTGATGTTTTTTGAAGTCATCTATATAAATGAGTACTTAGAATAAACTATGTTTCAAAATTTAAATGAAATGCATAAGCCTGAAATCATCTTTACTTTCATTTAAAAGAAATTCTAATTTTTTGGTTCCCGAGATATGACTTCTTGTCGCTGATGTTTCTACTAAGATTTTCACCTAAGGTTAATTATAATTCGAAAAATTTTAGCTGAAAGTTTATATCACCTGTTGCTGGTACCGTTAAATTTAATCATCATCATAAGGTCGTTAATCCTAAGACTGGTTGGAAACGCACCTCCACTCTTTTCTATCCTGAGCTAAACTTCGCATTTCCCTAAAACTAGAACAATCCTCATCCTTAACTATTTGCGAACACTAATCTAATCTAGGTCTACCTCTACCACCCCTAACTCCCGCTTCTGCCTGTAATATGTCTCCGACTAGACCTTCATGCCTGAGAAGGTGTCCTAGTAACCTATCTCGCCTATTTCTTATTGACTTCCATAGAGTCCTCTGTTTTCCTATTCTTTTTAATACCTCTTCATTTCTAACCTTCTCTATTCCATGTTTCGCACCCGTACAGCGCCGCGATCCAAACGTACACATTTAACAAACAACCTTTTTCGAATTTCTAAATTAATCGTTCGCACGCATAGAAGTGACTTATTGAAGGCGACTCAACCCTGCGCTATCCTCTGCTTTATATCCCTACTACTCCTTCCTTCCTGACTTCCTAGACACCTAAAGTCTGCCACTTCTTCTAACTTTTCGTTACGTTTCGGTTTATTCAACCATCTTTAGACTTTTAACGTGTTACTGCTTGTACACAGATATTAACTTAATTTTAAACATTCCTTCGCGTTGAACTACTAAAAAAATGTTTAAAATTAAGTTAATATCCGAAACGTAACAAAAACAAAATTTTTTAATTATTTGACCGCCGCCACCATGGAAAAAACAAGGTACTTAAAATTATAAATTCGTGAATAATTAGATTTTATAACATCATGAGGTTAATAAATAGTACCTAATATAATAAGAAAATGAAAAATCTTAATACACTAATTAATTTATCGAGTAAAAACCACATTTTCGGCCAGTTTTTTATTATTTTTGTCGAAAACTTTTCGTATTTCAATAAAATTATGCTAAATTAGTTCTCTAGAGCTCAAGTTATTTATTATAAAAGTTTGAAATGTACGGTAGGTTTTTTTCTGTTAATAAAATTAAATTGAATTGTTCGGTCAACGAGTCTCCATAAGATTACGTATAGAATTACATTTTATTTTACATTTCAATAACTTTTTAACGGATTAGGAACTTTAGCATAAAAAACGTTCTACTAAATTTTCATTCGTTTTGTAGCATTTTGACATATCTTCCGAACATCCTTAAGGTCGGTTGAAAATGAGAATGTTTGAACCTTTCTACGTATAAAAACTGAATTTGAAACTAGTAAATTGTGACTCTAGTAAAGTATACGGGAGTAGCAATTAAGGCTAGCAAACGTTTATTATTACTTTTAATTAAAGGATGAAGGTATATCTATTCCGTTTATTTGTCAGTTGAAGTTAATCTCTTCAAGTTAAATATTCTTTTCGTAATTGTTCGGATTTATGTTTACAAGTACCTACGTAGATAATATGATTTAAATCAAAAAGTATGTTTATAAAATTCTGTACATTTTTTATAAGAGAGTCGTGTTTTATTTGGAGCAGTTGAAATAAAAAGGGTCCTTACTCAACGAACGAATGTAAAACTTGGTCACTCGTTAAACGTGTGTGTTGTACGCTCGAAACTCTACGCTAAACCCTCACTGGTGGCAACGTTCTTTTTGTTTTTTTTTCCCTTCTTTTTTTATTTTCTTTCTCTCCCTCGCGTTTTTTGTCGACCCGTTCGTTAGTTTTAAAAACAAATGTTGTTTCTAAAAATAAAGCCCGATTTTTACTAGGTTCTCTCCCGTCGAACAAAAGCGTTTCAGATAAAATAAACGATAAAAAGTTAAATAAATTTTTCGTTCTCGTCACCGCCGCCGACGCCGATTCTGTACTGCCGTCGCCGCATCAGCGCGCTACCCTTGCGAAGGAGGGACGAAGGGGGCGCTAACGGCAACGGCGGTGACGGCCTGTGCTTTCGCACGAAAAAAAAACACAAAAGATCGCTCGAAATAATAAAACAAAAATGGAACAATGCGCGCGGCTTCGTACATATTATATACTTTACGTATGTATATCATATATGCTTTATTTTAGCCGCTTTCGAATGCGTACATATGTGCATGTTTTAGATGGATGTGTCCGTATAGGGGTTCTAACTAACATACCTCGATTTGTACGTTTACATGAATAGGGGTAGAATTTAACTGGACCCCAGAGGTGTTCGGTGACTTAATAAATAAAAATGCTGAATTTTGCTTGTGTTGCTTCGAAAAACTAGTTATAAACAAATAAAATTCGCACATATTATCATCATAAGGTCGTGAGTCTTAAGACTGGTTAGACACACAACTCCACTCTTTCCTATCCGTCCATGTTTCGCATCCGTACAACGCCGCACTCCTATTTTCTAAATTAACCTTTCGGTAGTGTAGAAGTGGTTTATTTTTATTGAAGGCGACTGGACTGTGCACTATCATCTGCTTTATTTCCCTACTGCTCCTTCCGTCCTGACTTACCTGACTTCCTAGATACCCAAAATCAGTCACTTCTTCTAATTTTTCGCCTCCTATTTTTATATTCGCTTTTTCCGTAATTTTTCTTCCCTTGAATACCAGTATTTTTGTTTTAGATTTATTTATTTTCATACAATACGGTTTTGTCAATACCGCTTCCATTTTATTTAAAGCTTTCTCTAACTCCTCCTTGCTAGATGCTAATATTGCTATATCATTTGCAGATCTAAACGTACTAATCTTTTGCCCCTGTATATCTATCCCTACAGTTGTACTGTCTTTAATTATGTTGATCACGTCTTCGATTTATAGATTAAGAAGTAGCGATGACAGTATGCATCCCTGTTTGACTCCCTTCCTAATATTAACTTCTGTATGTTGCAGCCCCAGCTCTATAATTGCCTGTTGCTCTTTATACAAACTAAGTATCATTCTTCAATCTCTGTAACTTATTCCAACATTTTTAAGTATACATATTTAACATATAGGAATTGCTCTATCCGATTAAAACTTTAAGATCGTAATGTCAAAACCAAACAAAGCCAAGTTGAAATTCTTTTAAGGTCTTAGGTTATTTCTAAGACAAGATTTAAATACAAACTGCATAACGCCAGAATTGCCATATGTGCTTTCCTCATTCTGCTTGGTGACAAATGATTATCTGCCCATTTGGAATTAAAGGTAGGTTTAGCCTTAATTTTCCCCACATTTATTAGTCGAAATTGAAGCATTATGTCGAATGTATCTGAACAAATATAATTAAATTATCAATACTTTTTTAAATCACCTTTGGCCTTCTTTAAATATATCGTTGTGTTTCTTCATATCAACTGGACCATCTGTTTTGTTTTTTTTTTTTTTACTGAAAATTCTATTTTCAAGACCTTCCGTAGGTACATTTTCATTTAAATTTGTATTTATTTATGTTAGATAATCCTCCTAGGCAGTATGACCAAAGGTACAAATGCCCAATAGCTGGTACCAAACCATTCCTTTGTTTAAAACATCAATCACATGTACCTTCACAATGGCTTTTATTGATGAGCAGAGTCTGCGTAAATAGAAAAATACACAAAATTTATTGTACTTACAGATATCTAATGTAAACTATTCGGGTCACATATGTAAACTAGATGTAGGTGTAAAGCATTGAGTTGTACGAGTTTGTAAGGCCCAGTTGATGCGCATCCATTTTGGTCTCGATCATTGGTTAAATCTGGTATTCGCAAATTATGATATATGATTTGCCGAACGGACTGCTATTTTTTATTGTATTTTTCTAATTACGGTTGCAGATGCTTTTCTGTAATAACAGTGCCTTCACACAAGAAAATGATATATAATGGCAATCAAAAGGGGTGGTAGCATCAATAATAATATACCTGACGTTTATGGTGAAAAATATACCCAGGTTTCATTCGCGTACTGTTACGTTCACCTTAAATGTGCCTAATACGGCATACACTCGATAATTTGAACCAAAAAAAAAAGAAAACACTTGTTCTTATTATTATGGACTTGTTCACCTTAACAAATGTTGTGTTTAATATCTAGTAAGCATCTGTAATACAATAATTAATAATGTAAATGTAGATATAAGCATAAAACACTAATAAGTATTCATTGAATGAACAAAATAATATTTTTTGGCCAAATACGTAACAATTTGGTTATAACTGTAACAATTTGTCTATTATTTAATTCTTGAACCAATTTCTCATAAAGAATGAGCGTATATGCAAGGCACGGATAAGAGACTGTCTATAAATCATATAACCCCCCCGCCAAGTTGAACACTTTGGTTTGTTGAAATTTATGAAATGACATATTTATAAAAATTTTAATATAATGTTATTTTTTGGCCACTCTTCTCCTCATTCAACTCATACAGCTCCTAACAAATCCATTAGTTATTAATTATGTAAGTATCTATTTAGTTAAATGAATACCGTTAATATGATTGGGGAAGTACCAAACCTATTGAGCATTTACACCAAGAGGCCAACAGTAACGGTAAAATATAGATAGTATAAAGGACATTCGTTTCACTAAGCGAAGGTTTAGTTTGTTCACTGCATACGGTGACATCATACGGAGTGTTTCCATTACGCGAAGTTCGCACTATCGAATGTTTAGCCTAACGTAACCTAAACGATCTTGCGGGCCACTTTGGAAATAAATTACAGCTCCTCGGGTCGCACATAAAATTATTTATTTCCATATCAGGTTTAGATCCAACTAAAGACATTTCTTGGAACTCATAACTGTTAACTCATTAATAAAATAGAAAATATTTGTTATATATTCACAAGAATATTGTTTTAAAATCAAACTTAATTTAGGCGGGAAAATTGTTCAAGACGAGCGGCTGATTAACCACCCCTGGTCCCAAATGGTATTCCGTAGAAGGGTCACAGGGGTTCCACGAGATAACACGTTTCTTATGCTACTACAAATATACAAAATTATGCAAAAAACTATCATTCTAGATTTAACCGTAACAAGGACATAATTTTTATGGTCGAACCCTAGCCCTAGCGAAGACCGCTATTTTTGTGAAAGAAATACCTAGATGCTAGAAGAAAGGATAGGACATCCTATCGTACCTTAGCTTATAATAAGTTGGATACAATTGCTTATTTGCTTTCAATCAAATTTGGCTTCTGGATTGAATGTGTTGGGACAAAAAGCTCGAAGAAAATGGGTTCAAGTAATCTCAGGTGTGGATAAATCCATTAATGAGCATCTGTTGAATCTCAAAAAATTCTTGAAAGAATATTTCTAAGGGAGTTACAGGACGGTCACTGATAATCCATTCGCAAATCAGACGAAACCATACTATGCCCGAGTATGAGAATCTATATTAAGAATTCCATCCTCTTTAAAACAATAATTCAAATTAGCTGTTTCAAATTTGGATTACCTCTTAATAAAACTTAAAGATGCAATCGTTGAGAAGGTTATCACGGTTCCTATTTCGATTTGTATCGACTTACAGATTGCAGACAAGTTTCACTAAAAACAAATTCAGAACTAGACTGGATACCACTCCGGATGCTCGAATCCAATTGTTAGACATTAAATGAAATTTTAACGCTATTATAAGTGAAAATGTGCACATTAAATACAAGCGTGCAATTAAGATATTGAATTCAAAATTCAAGTAGAAGAGTACCAACATGTACACAGTAAGGTGTTAGGGGTCTTCATAAAACTATTAGGTTATGTATCAGTTACTTACTTTTTCATCGAGATGTGGTTCTACTAAAAAAAGTTGGGTAAGAAAGGGTTCCGTAACAAACAAAAATTGGGTTCGTTTGTCAAGGCAATCTGCGACCGTAGTATCCAATACGTAAGTTTAATTTATATTGTGTTAGGATTATTTTTCTCGCGACCAGGTTTATTCATAACCAGCAGTAAAACCTGGCGTTGCTCGGGTTAAAATACATCGCATGTTTAATGGTATAAAAAATATTTAAGGATATACCGATTTTAACAGTTGCATACAATTTGGAACTTTCTAGATCATTCCAGAAACTTTTAGAACCTTCTAGAACATTCTAGATCGATTGTAACAGTTGCACACATTCTGGAGTTTTCTGGATCATTTCAGAAATTTTTAGAACTTTCCAAAAGGTCTCATAAGTTAGAAAAGGACAGATATATATTTTTTCACATTTTCGCCACCCACCGCGACCAAACACCCTTACTTTCAACAGGAGACCAAGGGATATTTACCACCCCAACGGGAAGTTGATAGGGGTTGGTGGTGATAGAGAAAAATCTGTCTTTACGTACGCACATTAGCATTTTATATTTAGATTTAGATTTAATTTCGTATCAGAATATTATGTGGATACGTACTAAATCTTTTCCTGATTTTAACTAAATCGATTTGATAGAAAGCAATTATAGATAATTCAGAAACGCACTTATACACTTAGTTGGTAAATTAGTTGGAAATCCGATTAGTAACGCTCTAGTATCGTATACATGACAACATTATTAAAAGTAAAGTCGGTTATTTCGATCAGAGAATATTTTCCCATGTAATAATAAAAATACGCTTTTAACTAGTCATTCTTTTCTGCTAAGAAATTAATTTTTACCAGTGAACTTTCGACCTATTTAATTAGATTTTGATTGATTTTTCTCGACGGCAGCGGCCCGCTTATAAATTTATCAAATCATGCTGTTTCAGTTGATACAGATAGTCATAATTGATTTTTTATTAGGGCGCGCCGTGGGTAGGCAGGTATACATATATTTTACTATCTTTGTATGTGTACGTGTGTATGTGTATGTGTATATTATAAGCTTTGTTCAATTCGAAATTTTTTGTTCGACTTTAAATCGATCGTACTGCTGCATTTGGCGGCATTCATTGATTTCGCTTTTTTTCGGAAGGGAGGCCTTAAAAAATGGATAATTTCATTAATTACGACATTTGTTATAGTCCGCTTTTTTCCACGGTAACCGATCCTGGTGGGTGTTCTCTTACCGTGTAGGTAATGCTTCGGAAACGTATGTATGTATATACGTACCTGTACCGCCAAATTCGTACGTAATTAAATTAATTATTAAAACATCGAGGATTTACCAAAAGGCTTTATAAATTTTATATTCTACAGGAAAAGTAACCGAAAGACTAAACTGACTTACATACCTACATAAAAACTGTGTAACTACATCGGATGGTTTTAGGTGATTATACTCGTATGTAATTATAAATTTAAAAAATGCATGTCTCAAGATAATTAAAATATACTTTCTAATAAAAACCGACTTCTACACTTTGCCTATACAGGTAAGGCATTATGTTCAGCAGACGTAGAAATCAACATATTTACTATCGGTATTTTGCAGAAAATTGCGATTGTATGAAAATATCTCCTACTGAAACAACCAAACTCAACTTTGCAATTTATATGAAAACCCTTGGATTTTTTTTATTGATTTTCGTATAGAAGTATTTAAAAATTGAAAATAATATTTAGGTTATTTATTTCTATTTAACTCCTAACAATTTACGTTTTACAATGATATTACAGACGATCATATAAAACTAATTTTTCTATCCCTCAGGAATAATATTTTTCTGGATAAAAGGTACCCTATGTCCTTTTGTGTACCCCTGACAATGTGTGTACAAAATTTGATATTGATCGGTTGAATAGTTAAGGCGAGAAATTGTAACAAACACACTCATTGGCATTTACAATATTAGTATATGGTTGAACGTATTTGTAGCAATTTTCCTTTACACTCCATATTTATCAAAAAATGTCTTTAGATGGTTGAATTTAATAGGCAGTCCCTGTGTTAGATTCACAATTCGCCACTAGTATATGTACAAATTTAAAACGGGAGTCTCCTAATTTTTCGTCCTTGAATAATTTGTTCAAATTTATATGGGAGCACCCCTGAAAAATGGCCCATCCAATAAAAAAAGAATCCCTTCACAATCGGTCAAGAAATCGCATAACATAAACGCAAAAAAAAAATGAATTTGAGGAACAGAGTAGGTACCTGTATAGGTCAGGATATATTAGAAAGGGTGCTAGACAAGGATGCACATTGTCGTTGCAATACAAAGGACATAATGCATGTACACGAATTATATGATATTTTATAAAATTTAGTTAATTTTGCAATTATTCTGAAAATGGTAAGGATAAGGATAGGAAGGTCTTTTCCTGTGATTATCCTGCAACACATGTATAAATTTATTGATAAATGTATAAAAGACAATATAATACTTTACCCTGCTTAATATTATAAATTAGATTGAGTTCATCTTCGATAAATAGATAGGTACATTACATATGTATTAAAAAGTAGACCACTTGACTCATTTTCATTAATTAAGGGAAATTATAACTTTTAAGATTTCAGTTAATGATTTAATTTACTAACGATAAGGTAACTACGTATCTAGCACAACTATAAAATTATCAATGCGTAGAAGTATTTGATCTCTAACCGCATGTAATAAATAATTTAATGGGGAAATTATAAAATAATCATGGTAAGTTTTTCATAACACTTACGCTAACCGTATAGCTTTTTAAACGTTAATACTAAAGTGTGTAAAATAATTCTCTATAGCTACAGCAATTCTATGTAATATTTTAATATTTGCGCTAATAACGACAGGTAAATTAATTTTCAAAGAAATGAAATTACAATTTAAAACTAATAAAAAAAACAGTGGGAAAACCACGAAAGCCAGAGAAGTATTCAGGAAATTTTTATTTATTTACGGATTACTTTCTCTACAACTAGTGTCAAAATTAAATCATAGATTTCACTCTAAAAACATGACAGTGGAAAATTAACTTATCTTCTCAGTGAAAATAAAAAAATCATTTTTGTCAAAAGGTTCAATTTTGTTAAATATTATACCAGTTTGAATACGGTTATGGATATGAAATTGTTTTGGATTAGGTATCCGATAGTTTTGGACAGTTTCACTTAGAGTTATTCGATTTCTAAGATTTTAAAGATCTGTAAAAGAAAAATACAAATGGATAATGATTAACTTTATTTCTAGGTTATTATTTGATACAGAAAAAAAATTGAACTACCCTTATAAGTGGTTATTATAACTACTCATTTATTCAATAAAACTTGTTTAAACAAGTCAAACGTGTTTATGATTGACAGCTACGACTCAAGTGATATCTACGTAATAATCATTTTTTCGTTATAGAGAGTTAAACTGTAATATCGTTATAAATAGTGTTGTTGTCTTAGAATAAAAACAAAAAAATTAAATGGGCTATCGGGAATAGTTGAAGAAATTCAATATAAAAGGTGGTAGCCACCCTGTAAAACATAAAAACGATACGTACTGTGAGTTGATAGAGAGAGAGAATGTTTTAAAATTGGCTACTGAAGCCGGCCATTCATTTAGGACTTATTAAAAATTCAGAATTGACAAATGCATCACGATATTATTACTTAAGAATTGGTATAATTATTCAGCGGCGCCATTATAAAAATAACATGGCCGTAACGACGAAAAGGACTGGCCGCGTGTATTATTTTTAAAGAATTCCCAACTGGGTCCCGAATTATAGATTATACTTCACGAATATAATTACAATGGGCTGCTTGAAATATTGAGCAAGTTTCCAGAGGGGTAATCAGGTCGTCTGAAATGCGCTTTATATCAACCACTATAGCAGCTGCATTACTATTATTAATCTAACTCGCCAACTACATACATGTCTACATGGTCCGGATATTATACAATAAATTGTATAACATCGCGATTCCTTTTATTGTTAGATTAATGATAGGCAATTCCATCTTCAGAAAAAAAGAAAAAACAAAAAATTATTTAGATTAGCGTAACCCTGTATGTTTTATTATTTAAATTTAATGGAACTACTAATTTACGACTATAAAATTATCAATGCGTAAAAGTATTTGATCTCGAACCGCATATAATAAATAACTTAACGGCGAAATTATAAAATAATCATGGTAAGTTTTTCATAACACTTACGCTAACCGTATAGCTTTTTAAACGTTAATACTAAAGTGTGTAAAATAATTCTCTATAGCTACTGCAATTCTATTTAATATTTTAATATTTGCACTACTAACTATTAAGTTGAAACCAATAAGAAGACAGTGGAAAAACCGGGAAGTATTCACGAAATTTTTAAACCAATCGAAATTGTGGTACAAGACAACTACTACCCGCACGATTTCTTTGTCTCTCTCACATGTTCCTGCCTGTATTATACTTCGTTTACTTTCTGTAGCGATGTGACCTTCAATTTGACAGGCGCAAAGTAGAAAAGAACAGCACTAGGCCAGAAAAGGGAGGAGACAACCTCGGCCAAACTCTTAACAGGTTAGGAGCGTATAATCCATACAGTACTTGCACGGAAAAATTAACCATTTGATCCACTACAATTACATTGCTAAAATGTGCTGTGATTGGTACCAATTAATACTGAAAATATCAACAAGATGTTTATTTATATTTGAAGACATTTTAAAGGCTTTAACGCTTGTTTTCGACTCGCTCTACTATCATGATTCAACAAAACTTTTGGCAGGTACTGTATGAAAAAGTATGTTTAATGAACAAGAGTCGAGAGTATAATGAGCTTTTTTCTTCCTACCTACGATTTTGCCAGCGCGCATCCAAGACATTGGAAGGGGCACATCACTAGAGAAAGTAAATGAAGTATACATTGTAACTAGATGGACAAAGCGCAGTCAATTCGCTATAGTCTATGAGCTAGTTAGAGAATGCGCAGTCCATAACATTAACATAACCTAATACTTTGTTAGTTTTCTTGACTAGTAATTATTGAGATTATAAAATTAAAAGCTTGAACGAAATATGAAGACCACGAAGTTGACTAAAGAATGACAACATTGAGAAGTATTTGTGGCTTGGAACTAAAAGGGCCAAAGTCAATATTTTGCTATTTAGGGTAATGATTCCTTTTTTATTCTCTTTCATGTTGATCAATTTCAAGCAGTAATTGATTCATAAATATGGTAATGGTAACCAATGTCATTATGACTTCATTCCTATCAACCTCTTATCTTCAAGTCGCAAAGTTAATGGCAGTTGGCATGTGGAAGTGTAGCGGCAACATTGCAGTTTTATCCTTACAAATGTTGCCATCGGTTTAATTAGTATGAAAAATTACCGCTAGTCATAAGTTTCAATTTCAATCCTAATATTTATCTAAAAGAATCACTCTTCTATTTTCTTTATAATTGCTTCATAGGCAGTCAAGTGATTTAGTCCCACCATTAAAAGGAAACAGTTGTTTTTAATTGTGCAAAGGTTTGTGTTTCTATTTTAATCAAGAATACATAGAGAAATGTGTTCCGATAAAAAACTTGTAATCCCAAGGATTTTAACGTTTACAAAATTAGAGAGAGCAAAAATGTAATTATCCAGAAATTAATTAAGATGTGACGAGGAAGAGTAAGGAATCTGTAAAATGGTATAAAAACGATTTACAAAAAATTCTTTTTAGAAGTCAACTTCTTGTTTTAATTATTTTATTTTATTTTCTACACTGTGAAGGTTATAACTTGAAATCGTATTTATTTTTGTATTACCCATGCAGACTCATTAAATTATACAAAACAATGTATGTTACTTATGGGCACATATATGTTGCAACGCCAATTATCTTATTATTTTCAATTAAATAAATTGCTCACACATGTACCAGCAGCGTCTACGACATGTATGTCGTACATACTCACTAACACACACACACTCGCGTATACTCGTTTTTGTTAGATACATGCAATTATTCATTTAATTTTGACTAATTTGAAACAAATTGCTCATTTACGAAGGAGTATACAACTGTGTTATACTTACATATAAGTAACTACATATAATACAATAAGTCCTTTTATTTTTTTGTGCTCGTATAGCATAGTTAAGGGCAAAAAAGTTTTTAAGAAAAACACAATAATTTACAGTCCGAAACCGGTCCTGCGCGTAAATTGGCAACGTAGGTGTGCACGAATAGAGAACTAGTATTAAAGCTCTGCAACTGTATCGACGGAAAACGTAAACAGTGACGGTTATCGAACAATTTACTACAGACTCCTTATTACGATAACAATTAATTAAATTAATACATTTGCTCACCCATGAAAGCACGCAGTGCTGTGTAAATTACGCCTCAACATGTATTTAAAACACAAAAGAAAGAAAAAAATAATTAAGTTGTGTAAATGCTAGTAGAAAAATGATATCATCTGGATAACTGTAAATTTATTAATTTCAAGTCAAATGTTCACATTCCCAGGCGCGTCATTATTTTTGTGGTTTGCCAAAAGCTCTTATCATCCCACCAAAAACATCCTCTAGTTCACAAGTAATAGTGACTATTGTGAAAATTCAAAATTCCGTACCGCGTGAAACAACATCCTATGAAATAAAATTAGGCTCATCATCAGCACTTTTCTTTTAATTAACACAAATCAACTCGCAGCTCAAAATCAGTTTCAAGCAAGGCTTGCACGCGTTGCAAATGATAAGGATGCAGCAACCGTTCCTTTAAAATTTGTCACACTGCCACATAAGAGAAGCCAACCCTTTCTTCTATTTTGCATGTAATCTATTTCGAAGGTGGTCATCTACAGCGACGATATGGTTCAAAAATATATATATAATAAGTATCATGTCACACCATTGCAACAACAACTGTTTTACATTGACATAACTGACCCACTCTAATGCCTGTTGTATTTCTGAATATAGTTTATTGAACTGAATTACTGCACATCGATTGAGTTGGCTGGTAGCATGAATATGTTATGAATAGTCTTACAAATAATGAGTAAAAAAATACAAAAGGTGTACAACTATTATGCTGCTAATTACCAACAGATTGAATGCGACGTTGCGTTGTCATACTCTTTCAGGGCAGTACATTTTTCTCGATAATAATTTTCTTGTTTTATTGTGCCCTGTCGCCTTCTATAAGCTACGCACTTATGTTTCTTTTACACCCTGTACAGGTAAGACAAACAATCACCGAACATACAAATTGGGTATTACCCATTCGTTCGTTGGCATTTTTTCTTTTTATACAGCACCAGCAAAAATAAATGTTTTTAGAAACTAATAAAAAGGTAGTAAATCGATCGTTGCAAAAATGCATTTCAGTAAGCATATGGAGATTCCAGTATTTTACAAATTCTAGATATCTTGAGTTATTGTAAACAATAGTAGTTTACATTTTTAATGTAATATTTCTTATCTAAAACTCAGAATGGCCCAAAAAATGGCCGTCTCATTATTATTTAGCGTTGGTTGCGAACCTTCAATAAACAGGAAGGAAACAATTATTAATTTTTTTTTTAGTTGGTAGATAAATGNGGTGAGAGAGATAATTTATTTAATTTGTTTTGCTTCTTGTAAGCGAGTGCCACAGTAAAATTCTAATAAATAAAAAGTAATTACATTTTATTAAGGCTAATGCTTTTAAATTAATGACTGACTTATACGTTCGGACATTTAAAGTAATAAATGCATTTTTTTATGGCGATGAAAAAGCAAAAAATGACGCACACGTTCATACGCACACTTACACAAAAGTATTACTTACACATGTACATACAGACTAATGTAACATTCTTAGAAGTCTCATCCATGACCGAATGATCATCCTGCCGGTATTATTCATTTAGTTTTTATAAAATAATATACGCTTTTATTATTAGTAAGTATCTTTGTATGTATTATGTAGCATGTACTTTAATAACGTTTGTTGGGAACCTTGAGAAACATTATTTTAAATGCCGTGTTTATTATGTTCGCTTCCTAATACGTCGGGATGTACATTACATAATCTTCTTTAATTAGTATTTCTTTGTGAATGAACATTTATGTATTTATTTCAGTAAAAATTGGTTAAACGTTACATAAGTGCTTTAATATCTATGCTTTTCAAAAGAATAACAAAAATTATGAAATTACTATCAACATATTTTTACAAAACAATAGTAGTTTACATTTTTAATGTAATATTTCTTATCTAAAACTCAGAATGGCCCAAAAAATGGCCGTCTCATTATTATTTAGCGTTGGTTGCGAACCTTCAATAAACAGGAAGGAAACAATTATTAATTTTTTTTTTAGTTGGTAGATAAATGAAGACATTTGCCTGTTTGATTTTTATAAAGTAATTTTAGAAACAATAATAAGCCAATTAAATGTGATTGCAACAAAAACCTTTTAAGTACAATTTAATTTATTAACGTACTCAACGGAATAGGTGTTTTCGAATTAAGAAATATGACGTTAAACTGTTGTTTTCGAGAATCAGCATGTAATAAGCTGTCGTTTATTATTAAGTACAACAAGTAATCACCAAAATATTGTTTTTCTCTTGCAATTTATACGAACATGTACAAATTATACGTATTATTAGACAGATAATTTGGCGCGTATCTTTCACCCTATGGTGTGACTGTTACACGTTTCGGAAAATCTCTCAAAAAAAAGAGGAAGGGTATGAAAATGACTTGTGAAATACTAAAGAAGTGGACCAAAAACTTTTGACTACTTCCCGCATTGACTGGTAAAAATTTCAGTATTTAGGGTTCACTATCCTAGGAAATGTTAAATCCTCTTCCGTTAAAGAGACAACTTAACGAATGTTGAAAATGTTACGTTAAACTGAAAAAGGTTTACGGATGGCATTTGATCTGTCTATAGAAAGAAGTCTTGCTTTCAAAAGACAAATTGATAATGTCCCAGCTGTATATCAATCCGAATTAAATAGTTTTAAATTTATTAGTTGCAAAACAAGAACGGAGCAGTTCGGTTAACCAATATTGAAATCGATCCCTTTCAGTGTTATACCTACTCATGAGCTATGATGTAACATCCCTGTTTACCAATATTCCCACTGAACAAATTGAGATTATAATTCGTGACAATTGGGATATTATCTCCGTTAGGACGTTATTCATATTTGAACAACTAATCGAACTTCTTAAATTCTATATTGAGACTGGCTAATACCCCTTTTGAAGAAAAGTTCTATGTGCAAACCTATGGTTAGGCTATGGATGGACCTCGTAGTCCGATATTGACAGAAATAGTAATGAACAAACTAGCCCCCCCCTTTTTGTAAAATATGTGGATGATTGTGATTGTGATTCCTGCCAATATATAGAATCTTATGAATGATGTCTTAGACGTGGGCTACAATTTCGACCTGCAGACAAACAGTATAATGAACACCATCTATAAACATCTGCACTGACCACTATTTAAACTTTTTGTTCTGTTTGGTTACCTGTCCACCACGTAGGGAACTACACCGTGGGTTCAGTTCGACAAGTTGATATCCTTGCGGGCCTTATCGAACATGTATGAATCAGACAAAATGTGGCGTTCTACAGATGGCGTTCATTACGCTATTTGTAGTAATTCATAAAACGCTGTCTGTAGGCAGCACGTAGAATTAGTCTGTGTTCTCTCCTGTCGGAATTGTCTACAATGTGTCGACTAGGCCCAATAAGGTCGAAATCGCGATCCATGTCTGACAGATTCGACAGATTATTGACTACTATTTGAAATTTTTGTTTTACTAATAATAATAATTAATATCGTTTAAAATGTATTTCAAAAAATCAGTTTTATATAACAATTTTTAATATTTTGCGACTTAGAAAGGTATCCCCTGTATTTCTGTACAAAATCCGTGCCATACTCGAGATGCATTTTCGGAACGTATTCTCCTATTTTCCTGTTTCATGTTCTACTCTATGTTCCTTTTTTCCTTTGGGATTATCCATAAAATACGTCACTGAGAATTTCACTTTTTTGGAGCTCACCCTTTCCCTTAATCACGCTGTCATACTTTCAGTGACCCCCTAACATGTATTACGTCACAAAAGCTAGCCTAGACCCCCTACAAACGATTTCTTGCGACTAACATTTGTTAATGCTACACGTTTTGAAGTTAAACGAAAACTTTGCAAATCGTTACGACCACCAAACACAACATACGTTTATTTGCAGACTTATTTGAGAATGACCCTATCCTGATGAAAAAATTTAAGAACTGCCAAGTTAAGAAAAAAATTAAAATAAAACTGATAAACAGCGAACTTATAACCCTGCCCCCCCTGTCATATTTCGTCATGCTAAGCAGTACCTCCTCCTCTCCTTTAGTTGCGAACGTATTTTATGAACCGGTCCCTTTGATATAATCTGACCAAGGCTAGAAAAAGAGAAGCGTAACCGTAACGCATGCCCCTGTGCGTCCATATTTTTTTTTCAGGAAAAACACGTGTTTCTTTTAAATAAATACGAACATTCTGCACATTGGCCGCCAAGAGCCCACGCATCTTTGTACGTAAATTGCCCCGCATCTTTGTGAATCACTTTGCTCATTGCAAGAAATTATTTCGAAATTGCGACCGTACATATGTACTTACGAACACAGGCATGCGATTATTTCTCGTAATGGTTTCGTTGTTATTTATTATTATTTTTTTTATGTAATTTGTACATAGTGTGTAATTCTTTCTTTCTTTTGTTCCAGGTAAGTCGTTTCGAAAGTTCATGCCACCCAACGTATTATAATAGACAATGACATATGACGAACTACAATATATATATATATATATTATATGTACATAATATAATTTCATAGCAAATAGTTTACATTTTTAATGTAATATTTCT
>NW_020439506.1:1269313-1271026 GCF_000699045.2 Agrilus planipennis | reverse complement strand
TAGTCGGGTTGGGGGGGGGGGATATTGTGTTCTGCCTAGTGTGTTGAGATAAAGGCGACCATTTCAAACGCATGAAATATATATTATTATATTGCAATCATGTATGAAAGGCCCCGTGGAACAAGTAATAATATATTTTAATGGCCGTAATGGCCATGAACTCGCGACTTCGAGGTTATTATAATAAAATAAAAGTAATTAAATGGGGAGACGTAGTAGGTGCTTGTACTGTTCTGTTCGAATTATGTCGACTCATTATTTCGCCTTTGACGTTCGTTATGTCTATGCGAATGTTTGAAAATTTGGAATTATTTCGTTACGAATTGAATAGACAGTAATACAGCCGAACTTCGATAACTCGAACTGCGATGTGACACATAAAAACTTCGAGTTATCAAATAATACTTCATTAATTAGTATTTTTTTTGTGAATGAACATTTATGTATTTATTTCAGTAAAAATTGGTTAAACGTTACATAAGTGCTTTAATATCTATGCTTTTCAAAAGAATAACAAAAATTATGAAATTACTATCAACATATTTTTACATACATAGTAAGTATGTACTACAAGTACAATATACATATATGTACGTATTTACTATTTTACTGTAAAAAAGTCAGTTATTTGTGACTGACAAACGGATTTCTTATTTTGGTTTTCGAAAAAAGCTTCAATTTCATTTAAACTATTATACAGGGCATCGGGTGTATATTCATTGGCTTTTAAATAGGAATATTTTTTACTTATTGTTAGTAGTAACTAGTAAGTTAAACAAGTGAACTTAGCAAGCGCAGAAACTGAACTGCCTGCATAAATACGTTAAAAAAGATCGTAATTACGGGATTCCCCCAGAAAATTCGACTTATCGAAGTTGGCGCAAAATATTTCGTTCGAGTTATCAGATATTCGAGTTATCGAAGTTCTAGTAATCAAGACAAATTTACACGTATTTCCTACTTTTGACGCTATTGCCAACCAATTTGGTTCTACTTATCAAAAATTCGAGTTATCGAAGTTCGAATGTATTTGTATTGGAATATTCTAATGTTCATATTAAATATTGAAGTGTAACATTTAATACACAATCATTCTTCCTAATATTATTGTTAAGTGCTAATAATTATCTATATTTTTTACAATCATTTTAAATCGAAAACTTTTCCGTTTAGTTAGATTTAGTGTTATTATTTACTTTATTTACATTTCTTTGGTCAGTTCAACTTCAAACATTTGTTCAAACATTTTAAGTCATAAATTCCTTTGCTTTATTATTTGGTTTTATAATATTTTAGAATAATTTCATTGTCATACAGACAAAATGTACGTTATGAATTCAATAATTCCTGGTAGCATAAATGAGGTTTTTCTATCACTAGTACCTGGCTTTGTTAGCTCATTCATACCTGTTTTCAGAACTTTTCTGTATCTGGTTGAACACCCTCTCGTCTATGACGACATTCAGGAAATTCCTTCATTTATCCACCACCATGATATGTTTCATTTAAACTCCACCCCCTTTGTTAGTCGTTCTCTAGTTTTTAAGTAAATTTAATATTGTTAGTTAGTATGTAAGAAACCTTCTAATTAAACACATCAACCCAATTTCGCTACTAGTTTTATTTAAAACATTCTAGTAGAACGGTAGTTCATTAACGCAGCTTCCGAGCGGTCTCCGGATAATTTTTTATCTTACGACTGCACAAAACACT
>NW_020439506.1:1258741-1264982 GCF_000699045.2 Agrilus planipennis | reverse complement strand
AAAAAATAATAAACCTTTATTTTGTTAACCTTAATAACTAAGTTTTTCAACTAATGTAAATATACCTAATTGTAAGTAATTTTGAGTCGACGCTAAAAAACAACCATTGCATTGTTAATTTTATTTGGTTATTTGTTTAAATTTAAGGTAATTTAGAGTCTTTGTTTATTCATTGTTTAGCGCCGACTCAAAGATACTTGGGTATTTTACTTTACATTAATTGAAGAACTTAGTTTTTAAGGTTAATAAAATAAAGGTTTATAATTCTTTGCTTTTCAGTTTTTTTCGGCGGTTTAATTTTTTTGTTAAAAATTTTTTTTATATTTTTTGTGGCTATTATCTACTAATTACTACTACTACTATTATTTTCTTACTATAAACCATCGCCTGTTTTCCTACCCCTGGGGTTAGATTTTTATTCCAAGTTTATATGGGACCAACTTAAGGGTAGTATATCCTTCGTAATAAAAAATAGAATTATCAAAATTGGAGTATTGTGTCAAAAGTTATGCGTAGTCATACATTACAATCAGTGAGTAACAACAATCAACAATCATCCTCTGTTTTCCTACCCTTAGCGTTGGAATTATTTTTCCAAATTTATATGGGACCGACTTCGGGTTATACCCTTTCCAATAAAAAGGAATTATCAAAATCGGACTACTCTGTAAAAAGTTATGCGTCGTCATACATAATAAAAAAAAATACGCGAGGACCCTATGGAAGTCAATAAGAAATAGGCGAGATAGGCTGGTAGGACACATTTAAAGGCATGAAAGTCTAGTCAGAGACATATTAGAGGCAAGAACGGATGTAAGGAGGGGTAGAGGTAGACCTAAATTAGATTACTGTATTCGCAAGTAGTTAAGGATGTGGGTTGTTCTAGTTTTGGGGAAATGCGAAGAGCAGATAAAATATCGTAATAATCTTATTTTTAATGATGTATCTATAATGTGCATGTATTCCTGTTTAAATTTGATGTGGTTAAAATAATGTTCCCCTGACAGTTGAATGCTTGCACATATCTATTATATACAAATAGAACACACACACAGGCAGATAAATGTTCAAATGTATGTAATGTTAATGTATGTATGTATATTGGGACAAAACAATGAGGATACACATTTCATTCATTGGGAACATATTGCTGTCGGGAGACGATAACTGTTTTAGTGTTTAATTCACTATTCATCGTATCCGCGATTCGGGGTTTTAAATTTTTAATTAAAAATTCATATGTCATTATTTATTATTTTATGTATCGCCCCCGTCGCATCGCACCAGCACTCCACGAAATTATAGCTTTTCACCAAAAGTCTCTTTGCCTGTCTCTCTCTCTCTTCCATTGTTGTACCACTACTAAATGATCAGTTTAGTATGTGTGGATTTGAATTCGATATGTGAATTATATTGCCTACATCTGTATCTTTAATATTTATCGGGAAATGTACCACGACGTCCAGTTGTACCGAAATCGTATTAAAGGTATTAATACGAATGCCGAGTTATAATTTATCTCGTTCTGCATAATTGAAATTTGTCTCCTTTAATTCACGCACTTACAACGAAATCGAATGGTTTTACAATTAGCCAATTTAATTAAAGAACGATTCATCCCACAAATCATACATAACCTCAATTTTAATTTTACCATAAAATGTGTTTCCATACTCAAGAAGACTAAAGATAGAATAAAATCTACATAGGGCGCGTAATGAGCCGTGCGACTCTATTAGACAGTTTGCTGCGCAAAAACGCAATACGCATTCGATTTTACTGGGCAAGAAGATTTTGGGACAAGTGTTAATGGCCGTGTTTGTTACTGAGATTTCCACTCAGTGATGTGCTCGCGCATGCTCAGAATGTGTAAATATTATTGTTATTGATGCTACGGCATATAATTTATTAATTTGGAGCAATCGTACTCCATGAAAAAGTTATTACTATTGCGCATGCGTGAGTACGTCACTTTGATAGGAAAATCTCAGTAACGAACACGGCCAATATGTCGAGATTGGTGCGCAGTCGCTCATCGCGCAGCGGACTGAGCAACAGAACTGAACCGAAGAAGCAAAATCGGATTCAACGCGCACTTAGACGAAGCTTCGCAAAAGGGTATTTACTCATCAATTCATATCCGATACTTCGTATTGTAATTCCCATAAATCTATATTTGGAGTCGTCACTCAAAATTGCAGGAATGAGTGGAAATGCGTGTCCAACCTGACGACCTTATGAAGATGATGATGAAATTGCTAACGTCACATTTCCTTAGACCTCCTCCCCACTTGTCATATCTCGTCACGCTAGGTAATGTACCTCCCTCTTCCTTAGTTACCAACGTATTTTATGAACGATCCCTTTACTAAAATGTGAACAATTTTGTGGAAAATATCTACAAATGCGTTAATATTTTAATGAATTTTTACCAAGTAGAAGTAGCTTTAATTATGCAAGTATATTTTAACTTAAAAAAATTAAATCGTCACCGTACGTGCGGGATACGTAATCTTCCACAGAAATTGCTCTCTAGCTATCGCACACTCATCCGAAGTGCAGAGTAAAATATTCTGGGCGAAGAATTGCAAAGAGGTCGCCGCGTTTCCGACAAATTGCACCAGTTCTATTAGGATCAATGAAATTAATTTTTTCGTGGCGCTTTTCTTGTTCGATTCGTCATAGTGCGTGCTGGTCTTTAGAAAGTGGGCGTCTTTGACACATGTCAGGTCTGTACTTAGGACTACCTTCAAAATTCTATGGGAAAGTACTATGCTGTCAACATAAAAGCGTTAAATGCAGTATGTGATGTGAGTCACACATGTGTTTGCAAGCAATTGTAGTTTTGTAGCTCAGCGACCTAAGTACGCCCCTTACAGTGACATCATATACGAAAAGACGTCCGTTGATTAGTCGTGATGCTTTTCAGACTCCATTCGATTCATATTAAGTTTTTACATTCACGTTTTGGGCCTNTTTTGTTTTTAGAAAAGAATAAATTAATGTTGCTTTAAATAGTTTTAATTCATAAATTCACCGAAAGTACACCCGCAAAATGAAAAAGGAAAATTTACCTAAATATTAAAGCGATATTTACAATTTATCCCACTACCCCTTTGCTTAATAAGCGAAAATATTAAAATTACAATTTGGGTCCGAATTTTAAAAATAAAATCTTGCTAGTCTTGCTAGTATATAGTGAATATATTATCAAGGCTAAGACTGCTAGACTAAGCCCAATTTTGCTCATCACTAATTTCTGTTAAAATTAAAATTAAAACGAGTATTATTATTACATTGCGATTCATTCATCTATCCGGTGTACATATGTCATTAACCATAAGCGAGGAATTGTTCAATGTTTTTTTAAAATAAATAAGACGTTTTATTTAACTACCGAATTGCAAATTTGCAGGGTGTCTCTACTGGTAGAGGTATTTTAAAATGTCTTGTACCGTTGTATTTTGTGAGAAGTAGAAATTAATAAAAAGGCTGCGCAAGTTCAGGGCCCATGAGATTCTTAACTACCTCTACGGGACAAAGCGAGCATGGTTATTACAGACCTTAAAAAAGTTAAAAATGATTGCCTTTTTAAATGTATAACTTTGTCCAATTTTATTGAGACACAAGTGTACCTGAAACAGTTCTCTCGGTATTGCTCATTTGATTTTTTATTTTCATATTTTGTATGTTGAATATGCAGACTATTTATCATGCTTTGTTGTCGCATCTAAAATACATATAATGTCTTCAATTACATTTAAATTGCTTTTTATGAAAGCCACAAGTATATCACTACTATGTGTATTTTGTTGATGTTATTGCTTATACCTTGTTATCGATCATAAGAACAAATTAGACTCAATCTTGCGTCAGTTTTTTAATTGTAACAGCAGTAAGCTATTATTTATTTATTTATTATCAACCGTTGATACAAAGTATCGTTAATCGTCAATGAGATGTAATCATAGCTGCCTTTTATGTTGGCAAACGATAAAAGAAATGACTGACAAAATTCCTTAAAAAAAAGTGTTTGTTGGTGGCGAATATTCTGTTGAAATTGTACTAGGTCATCGCGATTTCGAATTTGTAGGTTAAAATAATTTAGTAGCTACTCGTACTGGTGGGCGGGTATTCCCCCTTCGGCCTACATTTTAATGCAAAGCTGGAGGGTAGGGTGGAAAATCCTCTTCAGCTACTTCTTAGATATCGTGGGAATGAGTATATAGTGATTAGGGACCGAAAAGTGTCTGTCAACCTTAGACCATTTCGAAACAACGCGACCAACCTAAAGTACTACTAATTAACAGCAAGATTAATAATTAATAACAAAGAGCATAGTAAACGCCATCTATACAGATGCACGTGTGGCTTATCATGCAGATAGCTACGCCATGGGCTCGGTTTAGTAAGTTGATATCATTAATTAAAAAGGACCTTGTCGAGCATTAATGAATTCATAATGAGTGGCAAATCTTTGTACGACGTCTGTTCAAAAAGTATCCCGAATTTTGTTTTTTTAAAAATAATTTATTTATTCATGAATATCCATTTTGTCCCCTTTGAAGTAATCCCCACCAGATGTACCAACGTTTTTCCCAATCAATCGAAGCACTTCAAGAAATCATTTTTTGTGATCTTGTTCTACTCGCCCAATTGATATGTTCAATTTCTCTAATGGTGATTCTACGATTGGTCAATACTTCACTTCCGGCACGCTCTTCGTATTTCACACAAAAATTGATACAGATTCTTTGATCCATTTTTTGGAATAGGCAAAAATCGAAGACGAGCCAAAACACGTGCAAGCAAAGCAGCTGTCAAAAATTAACTGAACATTCAACATGAGTTGTTGGTATAAGTGAGAGACAAGAGTACCAACATAACGCCACAAAAAAAAATCGAAAATCGACTATACCTAATGAACGGAAATTTAAAATCCGCGATACTTTTTGAACAGGCCCCGTACAGCATTTACTACATTGTGTCTTTACTTTTTTTATTGTTATAATGATTAAAATTGACAAGGAAGCGTTAAAGAGCTGAGTTGTTTATATTGTTATTGGTCAACTTTAGGGTTTTATCGTTAATTTTATCTGTTGAATGACTAAAGTCAGTCAGGACATTAACGTAAAATTAGTTGTATCTGATTACGGTAGATTATCCGGAATTTAATCGTCCTATTTTCAAGTTTGCTAATTCTTGTCACCAATTGGGTCATGTAAATTATATAGGGATCTAGTACACATATTTATAGGTATTATTCGTACATACATATACCTACTATTAGCTTGCTGACTTGAATGTTTTAACCCGAGCGGTTGTTTTCGTCATTGTTGTTGTTATTATTGCTGATCGTTTCATCGGGCGTCAAAACGGGCAACGAATTAACAAAAAGGGTAGTTAGCGTATCGATGTCGGGTTGCGTCGCTGTCGCTGTCGGCGTCGGTCGGTGGTGATGTTATAGAGAGAGAGGCGATCGTGGAACGTTGAAACGGTTACAAGCGGCGTCGGGCGCTTATTTGGAACCTTTTATCTCGTATTTCGTTAGGTTTATTAACGCAAATATCAACGCAAAACGGTGTTAATGATAAAACGATTAGCACTATCGCTCCGATGCGGTCGGTCACTGCGATCAGCCAACTGGTTTCATAATCATCCTGTTTGCTCGCTTTATCCACCGCAAAATTCCATCTACACACCGTGTGTCCTTTTAAATTCTGACCGTATTATTTAATATCATATTTCACATGTGCACTTACGTACGACTTTCGCACAAGGAATAATAAGGAATTTTTAGAAAAAAAAAACAAAAATCGACTTATATGTAAGTACAAACTTAAACTGCAAAGTGCAAAATTATATTTTAATTACTTCAAAGCAAAGTGCATTACAGAATAATTGACAAAATCATTGATACTTATATACATTTACAATTTATAATCAAAGACTTTTGGAGTCCATCCCAAGGCAAAAATAACCTTACTTAATAGATACCTACTTGATTAGTCAATTAATAATATATGGATGCGAAAGTAGAGATTAGATGAAAGAAATCGGACGATGTTTGTTGCAAAAGCAGGATTAAACTGTCCCTCTTGACTGGCACCTACTCCAGAAATAACTGATTATAAATTTTAAATGTATAAATTAAAGTATTGTAATGTTCGTGGGTTTAACAAAATTAACTTCTAAGACGAAAACTATTTATTTACACTAATTATTAAAGAACTTAAATACA
>NW_020439506.1:1248058-1250681 GCF_000699045.2 Agrilus planipennis | reverse complement strand
GGGCCTTATCTTTAATGAAATAGTTGATTTAAACAAAAAAACAATTACAATATCAGAAACAAAAATAATTACCTACGGGTAATGGTCAAAATTATAAATAAATTAATGTATTTCTTGCCGGTTATGAATTAGACAAAATTATATTAAGTACGACCGCGTGTAATTATAAAACCATTAGGCAGAAGGAAATTAGTTTTCAAATAAGGTAAAAAAATTCACTTCTCAGTTAATAACAATAATTAAGGAAGATTATATTTTTTCTTCAAGTATTTTAAAAGATTTTTATATAAATTTTGATTAAAATATTTAATTGGAGATATAAAAACTAAAATTATTATTATTATAAACACAACATTTTGTTTTTAAATTAGATTGTAATTAGGTACTTTTAATCATATTATGAAAGAATGTGAAATGATATTCAACGTCTAACTTATTCGTTGTCAATAATTTTTATATGGTAAATTATTTATCGTAATTATTTATGATAGACAACTTAATGGATTAATTATATTACTGGATGACGTACGTATTCATTTTTATATACGGTAGAAACTAGAAATTCAGTAGGTAAATGTTATTCCAACATTATTTTTTAAGAGGAAGTTATTTTAATGGTTCCTTTTATAAAATATGCATTCTCAAAAATTTTATTTACTTGCGAATAAATCTGACACATACATATTTTTAAAAAACATAAGACACCGTTATTTTTCTTTTGTAGTTAATTGTTGTTGAAAACATGTTTTCGGGGGTCTATGCCAAGAGTTTTATTTTTGAAACTGCATTTGTTTTTTGATATGCACAGATATTTAGAACAAGTAATTCTTATCGTGCTGTCCAAGGTTGAGTATTTTAAAATGACAAGTCGCGAAATGCACCAGGGGTAGCTTATTGCATTTACATTGTATATTTCAAAAACCTTAGCTTAACCATTAACCATGTAAACAATCATGACCAGACAGATAGTGCTTTTAGTGATAAGTTGAAAAGTTGAAATTGAAATTAATGTATAGGGTTGTTCGGAAAGTCATTTCGTTTTTTTTGTTTATTATTTTATGTATCGCCCCCGTCGCATCGCACCANTTCATCTAGATCCAAAGCTCCGTACTTGTTTCTGTTACACCTTGCACTGTCAGACATAGCGGTCTGAGATTTTAAGGGTTGTTAGAAGAGGGTACGTAAAATGAAGATGATCATCAAGATAGAAGCGGCATCTTCGAAGCAAAAATTTTGTCTTTTGATGGTAAAGCAGAAAGTTTTCTTGACTTGAATTTTCTGTAACTCGAGCGTAACTGGTTGCAATTAGGAGGTTCATGTTCATAAGGTTGTCAGTCCTGGTTGGACACGCACCTCCACTCTTTCCTATCCTGAGCTAATCTTCGCATTTTCCTAAAGCTTAAACAACCCATATCCTTAATTATTCGCGAACAGTAATCTAATCTAGGCCTATCTCTACTCCTCGTAACTCCCGTTTCTGTCTCTAATATGTCTCTAACTAGACCTTCGTGCCTGAGAAAGGTGTCCTGTCAACCTATCTCCCCTATTTCTTATTGACTTCGATAGAGTCCTTTGTTTTTCTATTCTTTCTAATACCTCTTCATTTCTAATCTTCTCTATACACAGTATCCTCATCATTCGCCTATAACACCACATTTCGAACGCTTCTAACCTTTTCTTTCCCGCAGCGCGTCCATGTTTCGCACCCTTCAGCGCCTCGCTCCAAACATACACCTTAAACGATCTTTCGAATTTCTAAATTAACTGTTCACGAGTACAGGAGTGACTTCTTTTTATTGAAGACGACTCGACCATACGCTATTTTCTGCTTTCTATCCCTACTACTCCTTCCGTCCTGACTAATATGACTTCCTAGATGCCTAAAATCAGCCACTTCATTTAATTTTTGGTCTCTTACCTTTATATTCGCTCTTTCCAAAAAAAAAAAAGGCTCAAGTTAGGGAAATTTAAATGTAGTTAGTAAAATGATGCAGTGCGACACGTCTGCGAGTAATTGCTACACTTTATTACATTTTAGGAATCCCGTTTGGTTTGATATAGTTACTATAAAGTATTTTTCAGAGCGCACCTATTTATCTGACGCGTGTCTGTGTGTGCAAGCGTGTAAACTGTAAAATACTGCACAAACAACAAAATGGTATAAATATTTTCTGGTTGTTTTATTAATAAAACCAGCATAAAGCACATGTAGAAATAATACATAAATATTTATTTAAAATCTAATATAATCGCGGCGGAATGGCAGGAAATTAAGTATTATTGTTTCAAGGCCGGCCGTTTATAAAATGTACACTCAGGCACAATGAGTCTCGGGTGAGAGAGATAATTTATTTAATTTGTTTTGCTTCTTGTAAGCGAGTGCCACAGTAAAATTCTAATAAATAAAAAGTAATTACATTTTATTAAGGCTAATGCTTTTAAATTAATGACTGACTTATACGTTCGGACATTTAAAGTAATAAATGCATTTTTTTATGGCGATGAAAAAGCAAAAAATGACGCACACGTTCATACGCACACTTACACAAAAGTATTACTTACACATGTACATACAGACTAATGTAACATTCTTAGAAGTCTCATCCATGACCGAATGATCATC
>NW_020439506.1:1244172-1246560 GCF_000699045.2 Agrilus planipennis | reverse complement strand
TAGCTACCTCGAGTTTTTTGGTGGACGTTATCTCAGAAACGGTTAGAGATAGACTTCTGAAAAGGTCATAAATCGTCGTATCGCATGCTTTAAAGACGTTCCTCTCGGCGATCGTCTCTTCCTTTAAATACTCTTTTGTTTCCTTTCGGGAGCCTTCTCGAACCGTCCGGAAAAGTTTCTTTTTCTTTGAACTGTTTAATTGCTTTCCCAGAACGCAGGTGCGACACACACCTTTACAAATACGGCGCACATGAAGAAAGGCGCCCGCGGCTAGTGGGCGAATCGATAAGCCGCTCACACACACGTATGCCCGATCGCACACAAACACGCTCGTGCTCGCTACAATATTATTTTCTGCTTTTTAGTTTAAGTTTGAAATCGGTTTTTGTTTCTTTTTCTAAACTTTTCTTTCTCTAACTTTATTTTTCAATTTTTAGTGTGTGCATATATTTTTTGTTTTTGTTAATTTTTTTAAAAAGCACTGAATCAATTTCGATATAATTTATACGAGGCCATCATCATAATCATCAAAATCAATCCATTATTGGCGGACATACAAAAAAAACATTCAGTCGAATTGAGAACCTTCTCCTTTTTTGTTTTTCGCCTAATTGTAAAAAAAATTAGTCAAGTGCAAGTCGGACTCGCACCATGGTTCCATTCAAATTATAGTATGTAAATAGTTCGTCCATCAAGGGAATCGTGTCTCGAAGGACTTTTCCCACTTTTTCCGAGTATACTTTCGATTTCCTCCAAAAATCAATCTCCAAAACATACTTCGGTTTGAAAATTATTGCGTTTTTCTTAAAAAAATTTTTTGTCTGATCACGCCACTGGTTGCGATTACTTATTTCATCTAGATCCAAAGCTCCGTACTTGTTTCTGTTACACCTTGCACTGTCAGACATAGCGGTCTGAGATTTTAAGGGTTGTTAGAAGAGGGTACGTAAAATGAAGATGATCATCAAGATAGAAGCGGCATCTTCGAAGCAAAAATTTTGTCTTTTGACGGTAAAGCAGAAATTTTTCTTAACTCGAATTTTCTGTAACTCGAGCATAACAGGTTGTATTTAGGAGGTTCATGTTCATAAGGTTGTCAGTCCTGGTTGGACACGCACCTCCACTCTTTCCAATCCTGAGCTAATCTTCGCATTTTCCTAAAGCTAAGACAACCCATATCCTTAATTATTCGCGAACCGTAATCTAATCTAGGCCTATCTCTACTCCTCGTAACTCCCGTTTCTGTCTTTAATATGTCTCTAACTAGACCTTCGTGCCTGAGAAAGGTGTCCTGTCAACCTATCTCCCCTATTTCTTATTGACTTCGATAGAGTCCTTTGTTTTTCTATTCTTTCTAATACCTCTTCATTTCTAATCTTCTCTATACACAGTATCCTCATCATTCGCCTATAACACCACATTTCGAACGCTTCTAACCTTTTCCTTCCCGCAGCGCGTCCATGTTTCGCACCCTTCAGCGCCGCGCTCCAAACATACACCTTAAACAATCTTTCGAATTTCTAAATTAACTGTTCACGAGTATAGGAGTGACTTCTTTTTATTGAAGACGACTCGACCATACGCTATTTTCTGCTTTCTATCCCTACTACTCCTTCCGTCCTGACTAATATGACTTCCTAGATGCCTAAAATCAGCCACTTCATTTAATTTTTGGTCTCTTACCTTTATATTCGCTCTTTCCAAAAAAAAAAAAGGCTCAAGTTAGGGAAATTTAAATGTAGTTAGTAAAATGATGCAGTGCGACACGTCTGCGAGTAATTGCTACACTTTATTACATTTTAGGAATCCCGTTTGGTTTGATATAGTTACTATAAAGTATTTTTCAGAGCGCACCTATTTATCTGACGCGTGTCTGTGTGTGCAAGCGTGTAAACTGTAAAATACTGCACAAACAACAAAATGGTATAAATATTTTCTGGTTGTTTTATTAATAAAACCAGCATAAAGCACATGTAGAAATAATACATAAATATTTATTTAAAATCTAATATAATCGCGGCGGAATGGCAGGAAATTAAGTATTATTGTTTCAAGGCCGGCCGTTTATAAAATGTACACTCAGGCACAATGAGTCTCGGGTGAGAGAGATAATTTATTTAATTTGTTTTGCTTCTTGTAAGCGAGTGCCACAGTAAAATTCTAATAAATAAAAAGTAATTACATTTTATTAAGGCTAATGCTTTTAAATTAATGACTGACTTATACGTTCGGACATTTAAAGTAATAAATGCATTTTTTTATGGCGATGAAAAAGCAAAAAATGACGCACACGTTCATACGCACACTTACACAAAAGTATTACTTACACATGTACATACAGACTAATGTAACATTCTTAGAAGTCTCATCCATGACCGAATGATCATC
>NW_020439506.1:1228678-1235338 GCF_000699045.2 Agrilus planipennis | reverse complement strand
GGTGACCAGTATTAATAAATTATTATTGAGTTTAATAAATAACGTAGGTACATACATACATACATACAATTGATCATTTCTAATCGATAGTAATTATAATTAGTAACAATGAATTTTTATTATTTATTCATACTTACAGTTATCATTTGGCTCGGTTCAACGTGTAGCTTATTGTCTTGGTAGAAACTATGTCATGTGTGGTGTAATATGTAGGAATAAGTCGTAGTATAATATTTTTCAATGGAATTTAATTATATATTACAAACGCAGAGTATTGTTTTATATTTTCTGCATGGTGTAGTAATGAAACATTCGGACATCGAAGATCGTAGTCGGCTGAAAAAAAAGCAAATCTTTCTGAAATCGTAGGGAATTAGAAAAATCTAAATAGTCGTACTCTCGTAATATATGTTTTCAATTATATTGTTTAGTTTTATATGTATGTATTTTTAGTTTTTTAGTACATTATTAACCATAACAGATGCCAATAAAATTAAGCAAATGGGGCTTGTATATAAACGAGCTGTGAAGCTGCAGGACACAAAATTTTTTATTGGCTTAAAATGTTGTTCTTGACGACTTTAAATCAATGTAAGTTGTAATGTAATGAACGAAACGTGAACATCGGATATATTCATCACTCGTTAGTCTGCTACAATTCATTATTCACTAAATTGTTATGTACAAACGAATTTTTACATTTATGTAGAAATATAATTACTTTAATATTAAAAGCGAATTTATATAATTTAGTGTAACTCAGTCAACAATTTATTTAACAGTTTCATGTTAGGTAATAGATAAAAACAATTTATTTATTAAGTCGCTAATAGAGCTAGATAGATGTACCAACTTTGTACCAGTGATCTAGAAACATCTGAAATAAGGGGTAGTTTTCAGGCATTTTGCCTTTTTTTAATTAACATGTTAAAAATGTAAAATATGTAGTTTAAAAACAGAAAAATTCTACGATTAATTTTGCATTATTTTTCATATGCAGTTTCATAAATTATATACAATAATGCACATATACATACGTCGATGAAGAACAATAACTCTGTTTTTTTTTAGTGTCGATTGATTTATGACAGTTTGTTATTTTCGATTAAGAACGATATTCGATATTATTGTTACTGTTGTTATTGTTATTATTTTTATTATTAAACAAGAGAAATTCAGTTCTAGAACAATCAATTTTTTTAAAACTATTGCGAATTAAGCGAGATGCTTGCGATTATAACGAAGGTTATTTCAAATGGCATTGAATCGCGCATATAAAATGAGTAATGAACATTAAATTAGAAAACTAACGTCAACTATTATTACTACTATTAAGTTTTTCATTTTTATTTAAAAGAAATACCAGATACTCCCGTTGCATCATACGAACTCGTCAGTCATCTGATTTTATTTCCTTAATTTTAGATGCTACACTTTCATAAAAACCCTTTAACAGTTTTCTGTAACTGAAGCAACCTAATTGAAGGTCTTTTGCACATAAAATGATCTCAGCTAGAGACTATAAGTAATCTTACTTTTCACTGCTACCCTAACAAAATGCAGTAAAACCTTGATAACTTGAATCTCGATAACGTAATAAACCTCTAAACCCCTCGAAATCCAAAACCTCTATTACTTAAAATAAAAACCCTCTATAACTTAAACGAATAATTTGGGCATCGCACCTCAGTAAGCAGTGAAAAGTGGTTTGAATCGGGAGAAAGTCTTCTATGTAAAAGACGAAGACTTGCTGAATTTCCTAATTTAGAAAAATACTTGTTGTTTATATGGTTTAAACAGTGTAGAAATATGAAAAAACATTAGTGTTAGTGGACCTATACTAAAAGAAAAAGCTGAAGAGTGCTAAGTCACTAGAAAGCCATAATTTTAAAGCTTAAACTTAAACCCTTAGTAAGTAAAAACCTCAATGACTCAAATTAATTTACGTTTCCCTTGGTCTTTATCTTATCGAGGTTCTTACTGTATATAATAGAAATGGGCTTTTACCCGGTTTGGATTCAGTGCTTGGCGGATCGGCATTTCTTTTAGGATCCGGCCGAATACCGGATAATGACACCAGGTGCGCTACAGTGCCGGATGGCGTATCGTAATTCCAGCGGCGTTACAAAACGTAACTAAATTGTAAATACTCCTAGGTTGGTTACATAAGTTGCCGCCTCCTATTATCTATCAGGATGTCTAAAAGTAAAAGCCAAACGGTCTCAGTTATTATTGAAGAGACAGATTGGTGTAACTTATTTTTTCTTAATCGACTATTGCATTATTCATTTTATACGCTATTTAGATAGATTAATAAAATTTAGATATTTTTGAAGTGCAATCATCTTCTTTGAAAACAACTTCACGACTAATACTTTTCGAGAAAATTAAACTGTTTTATAATGCCAATTTATATCAGGATATCAAGTATGCCTTGTTGGGCGATTCGCTTTTATCCACTTATGTTTCCTGCGATCGTCAATTCGTGTGCTTGATGGGGTGCTAAGTATCGTCTCGTTTTATACATTGTTAATTTCTGAATTGTCTAGTCTATGACTTTGAGTCAAGATGAAAAGTTAGATATGGTTTTTGTCCTTGGGGAATGCAGGGGAAATTCTCTCATGGCATCTTGAGTGTATGCTCAGCGATATCCAAACAAATGTAATCCTCAAGTATGTGAAAGCTTTCCGCAGAGTGCTACAGTGTTTTGTTATTAGCGAAACAGTGAAATCTGCACCTAGAAAGGATCCTAAGTCTGTTTGTATGTATGTATGTCAAAACCATAGTTTGGGACACCCTGTATATTCATCACCAAACATTTAGAAGATAAATACACTGCATTGATTCTAATACAAGGGCGGGCTGAAAAGTTCGTACGGTGACCCATATATGGCTCTACTAGTATCAAATCCATATGATTTTTAGTTAGCCTTAACCTTCAAAAAACACGTGTATAAATTTGACAGCTGTTGTACTATTAGTATCTGAGCTATAGCATTTTTAGTGAAAGAACTTTTGTTGTTTGAAAAAGAAAGTGCTGTTTCATTAAGCCAATGTATCGTGTCACAAATCAATGAAATCTAAGGCAAAATTCCATGAATTGGGCTTCGATTTTCATCCACATCCACCGTACTCTCCAGATCTGGCCCCCAGAGACTTTTTCTGTTCTCAGATCTCAAGAGAATGCTCGCTGGACAGAAATTTCGCGCCGAAACTGAAGCCTATTTTGAGGCTATAGACAAATCGTATTATAAAAATGGTATCGAAAAATTGTATGACCGCTATAATCGTATCGCCCTCGAAGGGAACTATATTGAATAATAAAATAAAATTCTATCAAAAAAAAAAATTATCTTCTATGCTAGCCTACGAACTTTTCAGCCCGCCTGTTATATTACAACCGTCGAATTGTTTTAGAATTAGCTGAAGTGTTTGAAACAAAAATTTGGTGTTAAAAATTCCCAGTGTTTTATAGTAATAAAAATGTGTTTTTATTTTTGGCACATTTTATTGTAAATTAAATAATTCTGGTAAAGAAAAAGATCTGACGATAATCTTTTTAAACATAAAGGTATTAAGATAAGCGTAATCTAGCTAATGCGCAAAATATTTACTTTAGTACTCTCCTTTGTTAGTCAGGCAGGGAGGTAATAAATTTTAATCTGTTGAAAAAGCCACACACGTATACGTTGGAGCCCGTAGACATAAAAGTTTTTACATTTGTAAGAGTATTTATGAGTTATATTAATTCTATGACTGCCCTAATTGTTGCGGTTTTATTATTCTGACATTTTCTTTAACTGTACCACATGCAATACATTATCATAAAAAAATATAATTAAAGTTTATTATTTGACAGTTTTAGTACTCGGCCATTAATAATTAAGTAAATACGTACCAATTTCCTCATAACTGAAATTAAGGTTAATTACTTCAAATTATGTATATTATTAGATATGTTTTATGTAATTTAATATCTACGTAATATGAGTATTAAGGCAGTCAAACACGCTCGATCCTCACAATAATTTTATTTGAAATGCGGAATACTTACAGTAAAAACCGGTTTTAACGACGGCGGAGGGTCTGACTGACAATTTGTTTGCTATATCCAGCGGACGCTATAAGCATTTTACGTCTTTATGTATTTAAATCTCAATATGTGTATAGTAATCTCNATTAAGGCAGTCAAACACGCTCGATCCTCACAATAATTTTATTTGAAATGCGGAATACTTACAGTAAAAACCGGTTTTAACGACGGCGGAGGGTCTGACTGACAATTTGTTTGCTATATCCAGCGGACGCTATAAGCATTTTACGTCTTTATGTATTTAAATCTCAATATGTGTATAGTAATCTCAAAAAAGAGAAAAAGGTATACATGTGAAGCAAAAATTTAGTTTAGATTTTGTTATCGACATCGCTACAACCGAATTCGTAGCTTTATGAAAAGACATTTCATGCGAATATTTGCACCTGGATTAACACACAAACTTAATCAAAAGTATAAAATTTCATGGGTACCTATATACGAACAGATGCTTTAAAGAAACTAATTAAAAAAAAAAAACACAAATCTAAAGGCCATAGCAAATGATGTAAACGAATTTAGTGATTTAATTTTTTAGTAAATTGAAAACAATTTGAATTGTTTTGTAATTTTGCAGAAATATGTAGAAAATTGGAAAATCTAATGCCATTTTACTCAAGGTTGATGAAAATGGTGATTTTTTTAAACAATCAAAAATTGATCATTTTTCTGCTTTTTTTAGTGAATCTCGCCGAGTTTTATTATTATAACAAATACGTGTCAAAAATCATCGACAACATCATAAATCCAATTTTTCTATCCATCGGGAACAGTTTTTTTTGGCTAAAAGGTACTCAATGTACTTTTCTGCACCCCTGAAAATATGTATACAAAATTTGATAGGTTCTACTCGCGACTTCACTCGCGTTGATGTCCTAAATATGTGTCAAAAATTATCGACGATTATATAAAACTAATTCTTCNAACTCATCAAGAAAACACTTTAAACTTTTCAGATCAGTGGAAGTGTTACAAATGAACCTAAAATTCAATGAGTCGACGCGTTACGAGTGAATCCTAAAATTCGAATCAATCAAGTAAACTCATGAGCAAAAATTTTAAAATAAGATAAGTGGAAGCGTTACTATTAAATCTTAAAGTTCGGATCATTCCAATAAAACTCATCAAGAAAACACTTTAAACTTTTCAGATCAGTGGAAGTGTTACAAATGAACCTAAAATTCAATGAGTCGACGCGTTACGAGTGAATCCTAAAATTCGAATCAATCAAGTAAACTCATGAGCAAAAATTTTAAAATAAGATAAGTGGAAGCGTTACTATTAAATCTTAAAGTTCGGATCATTCCAATAAAACTCATCAAGAAAACACTTTAAACTTTTCAGATCAGTGGAAGTGTTACAAATGAACCTAAAATTCAATGAGTCGACGCGTTACGAGTGAATCCTAAAATTCGAATCAATCAAGTAAACTCATGAGCAAAAATTTTAAAATAAGATAAGTGGAAGCGTTACTATTAAATCTTAAAGTTCGGATCATTCCAATAAAACTCATCAAGAAAACACTTTAAACTTTTCAGATCAGTGGAAGTGTTACAAATGAACCTAAAATTCAATGAGTCGACGCGTTACGAGTGAATCCTAAAATTCGAATCAATCAAGTAAACTCATGAGCAAAAATTTTAAAATAAGATAAGTGGAAGCGTTACTATTAAATCTTAAAGTTCGGATCATTGCAGTAAAACCCATCAAGAAAACACCTTAATCTCTTCACAAAAATAATTTTCCTAATTAGTATTTATTACTTCGCGGGGAATAATAATTAGTTTACGTAACGAAAAATTAAATTATTTTTCTTCATATAGTATCAAACGAATTTTACAGTAATTCTAACAATCTAGGTAAATAGTCGACGGCAATTCGGAAATATGTCAAATTTGATAGGTGCCTACTTTTTTTAAATCGAGAATTCTTACTTCAAAATGTTTTCGTATTAGTTTAGATATATTAATGATAATCTGTTGGTTAGCTGTTTTTACCAATAGACGATTAAATATCATGTCAACGTTTTTAAACAATCCTCATGGTATTATTAAATTCACGATGCAGGTAGAACCCAACATTGAAATTGATTTTTTAGACTCAGTAGATTAAATATATTTTTCGATAGCTAAATAAATAGCTTCCAGATTATATGGGGAATATATATATGCTATCAACATCATTAAAGACAGTACAACTGTAGGGATAGATGTGCAAGGGCAAAAGATTAGTATGCTTATATTTGCGGATGATACAGCAGTATTAGCATCTAGCAAGGAGGACCTAGAGATAGCTTTAAATAAAATGGAAGCGGTACTGACAAATCAGTACTGTATGAAAATAAATAAACGTAAAACAAAAATATTGGTATGCAAGGAAAGAAAAAGTAGGGAAAGAGCGAATATAAACATAGGAGACGAAAAATTAGAAGAAGTGGCTGATTTTAGGTATCTAGGAAGTCAGATAAGTGAGGATGGAAGGAGTAGTAGGGATATAAAGCAGAGGATAGCGCAGGGTCGTGTCGCCTTTAATAAAAAGAAGTCACTTCTATGCTCGCGAACGGTTAA
>NW_020439506.1:1209238-1220703 GCF_000699045.2 Agrilus planipennis | reverse complement strand
AGAAACAGGAGTTAGGAGGGGTAGAGGTAGACCTAGATTAGATTACTGTTCGCAAATAGTTAAGGATGTGGGCTGTTCTAGTTTTAGGGAAATGCGAAGTTTAGCTCAGGATAGGAAAGAGTGGAGGTACGTGTCCAATCAGTCTTAGGACTGACGACCTTATGATGATGATGATATATATGCTATTTAAAATAAATGATAACTAAATAAATTTTGGAATCTATTTGAAATATAATATATCTTCTTTGTTTTCGCTTATTATAACTATTGTTATCGTTCTTGCTATTAGTTTTACCTTATAGTATGTACTTGTGTTTAACAGTGTTTAATTGTCAATACTATTATTTTAATTTCTCTTTAATTAAAAAATTAGTATCCTTAGACTCCCTTATCTATAAGCAGCAGTCTCCATCCCCCGCCTAAAGACAGTACTTGTAACTGCACACATTTACCCACTGATTCCCGCCATTCCTAAACAGAAACTGAAGAGGATTCCCTATTTAAGTATTCAAATACATATTTGTTTATAATTTGATTTAAATATCCACATTATCCGATATTTGAATATCCAAATTTGGCATTTTAAAACATTTAATCTCTGAAGGGGTGAAAGGGGTTGATTAAGTCAAACACGCTCGATCCTCACAATAATTTTATTTGAAATGCGGAATACTTACAGTAAAAACCGGTTTTAACGACGGCGGAGGGTCTGACTGACAANATATTTGTTTATAATTTGATTTAAATATCCACATTATCCGATATTTGAATATCCAAATTTGGCATTTTAAAACATTTAATCTCTGAAGGGGTGAAAGGGGTTGATTACGGCTAGTTTCATGATATCGGCTAGTTTCATAATATTGGGCAACCTTTTTCCTAATCTGTTTTCTAAAAATAGGTACCTATCGTATTAATGAACTTTATGAATTGAATGTGCACGTATGCAGGAAGGTTGTTTTTCATTTTTATTGTAAAGATCTGCATGTGTTGATGCACGTACGACACATAGAAACATACATGCACATAGATGTACATAACTTACGCGATGTATTATAGATTGACGTTGGTACATAGTTTGCAAGTAATAATCTGCCGAGAGAGAGCTGACTGGTTGGGAATAAAATTTAAAAATCCCCCATTATTGAAAACGAACTGCTGCAAGTCAACATACCCGAGAGCGGTTATTACAGATTACTGTCTAATAACTCGGGATTGAAGTGTGCAAGTACGACGGTATTACACGTATACATGCATACGTACGTATATAATACCAGCATACACCAACTAATGTATGTATGTGTAGATGTATAAGGCTTCTACAAACACATGTTAACATGCAAAGACCCATATCGCTGCTGGTGCCATTAGAATCGTACTCGAGTTTCGTTATGGAATCTGCTGGCTCTGGTACGAACTTACCTGTACACATTTACCTATGTGGTGCATTCTTCCGTTCTTTATTGCATTTTTTTTTTTTTCGTTGGTAACTAATTGTGTAGTAACTTCGTCTACTGTATTGCTGTGTAATGTGTAATCACTTTTTTTCGTGGACAATTATGGTAACGCGTCTACAGAATAATTTTAACATCAGCTGTAATAAATAGACGCAATTAGTTGCTATATTATTTTTATTTCACTTAAATACCTACTTATACATGTATGCATTAGAAAAAAGTTAACTAAAGCCCTCCACGTTCCTATAAAAACTAAAATCCTAAAGTTCGAATCACTCGGGTAAAACTCATGGAAAAACATTAAACACTTCAAATCAGTAGAAGTGTTAAAATCGAATCCTAAAGTCCGAATTACGTAAGAAAAACTCATGAGAGCAACACTCATCAGAAGAGTAGAAATGTTGTGATCGAATCCTAAAATTCGAACCAATGAGGTAAACTCATGAGCAAAAAATTTTAAAATAAGGCGGAAGCGTTACTATTAAATCTTAAAGTTCGGATCATTCCAATAAAACTCATCAAGAAAACACTTTAAACTTTTCAGATCAGTGGAAGTGTTACAAATGAACCTAAAATTCAATGAGTCGACGCGTTACGAGTGAATCCTAAAATTCGAATCAATCAAGTAAACTCATGAGCAAAAATTTTAAAATAAGATAAGTGGAAGCGTTACTATTAAATCTTAAAGTTCGGATCATTGCAGTAAAACCCATCAAGAAAACACCTTAATCTCTTCAGATGAGTGTAAGCATTACAAATGAACCTAAAATTCGAATCAGTAAAGTAACCTTGATGACCAAAACACTTAAAACGTTTCATATGAGTGGACGCGTTACGAGTGAATCCTAAAATTCAAATAACACAACAAAACTCATGAAGAAAAAAATTTAAAATCTTCAGATAGGTAGAAGATTTACTATTAAATCTTAAAATTCGTATTTATCCAATAAAACGTTTGAAGATCATTAGATGAGTAGAAGCGTTACAATCGAATCCTAAAAATCGAATTAATCAAGTGGCTTTTATGAGTAAAACGTATATATGGGTAAACACGTTACGATTGAGTTCTAAAATTCGAATCTCTCGACAAAACTCATTTTAGTCTACTCACATGAGTAGAAGCGTTACACACGAATCCTAAAATCAAGTAACCTTCATGAGCAAATCATTACCTCTTCAGATGAGTAGGTAGGCACGTTACGATTGAGACCTAAAATTCGAAACACTCGACAAAACTCATAAGCAAAAAATTTTAAAACATTTATTTCTACAGATAGAATAATTGTCTTTGAAATTTGATTAGCTAGATTAAACCTAAGCCGCTATTTTATTTTTATGATAGGAGTTATTTTAAATCTATTGCTCCTTTTTAATTATGTTTTGTATGGGTAGGAAATTAGTTATGTTCAAAGAGTCTTCTAAAAATATCTGCCCAACAGTATTTCTAATTAAACTTCAATTCAGTTAATTATGTTAACATTATCTGTAAGCCATTATTCTCATAACAATTGCTCAATTTTTTTCTCGGTCAATATAATTAATCGTCACGATTAATTATTATTGCTGAAATGACTGACTCACCCGTTGGCTCAAGCTGACAATGAACTACACATATATATATACAACTAAAACTGGTCATGAAAACTTCAAACGTAATAGTAATAACTAACGTAATAATAATAATAATATGCCTTATTGTGTTTTTGAATTTAACATATTGATCTTGACCATTATAGTTAGGGTTGCCACCTTTTCAGGATTTACATAAAGTATTTCTCGACTAAAAGGTTAAAAAAAAAGTAGTCACCATAAAAATAAAGTATTTTATTTTTTGTTTTTAAAAACATATTTTTTGTTACACCTAGCAGCCAGTAACAAATTGCTGTCGCTCTTAAATACATTAATAGCCTCTAAACATGGCAAACAAAGATTTAAGTAAACTAAAAGTTCATTTTTAATTAGTTTTAATGAAGCTTTATTCCTGTCGTCCCGCCACTTTGCGTTCATAACAGAGAATACTCTTTCTGTAAATGCTGAAGTGGCTGGAACGGACAGCAAAAGTGACACTACTTTGAACAGATTTGGGAAATCAGGTTGTTCCGTAAATATGGCTTGCCATTTTTCTGTGCAATATTATTGATGTAAAAATACTCTGAATTTCGAATAATCGCTTACAAAATTACGATGTTTACTTAAGGCCTTAAATAAAGTATTTTTGCGTACTTTATGTGTCTTGTAAAGTATAACGTACGCACAGTCGAAATAGAGTACAATACTTTATAATAAAGTACGGGTGGCAACCCTAATTATAGTTAAACATTTCACTGGACTATTGCCGTCCTTGTTGTCGATGGCCACGATGGTTTAAATCAGTTTACTTTTGGCTATTTTAATATAAGATCTGCGTATCTCCTGCTATTACGGTTTTATTTAAAGAAATGCACCAAAACATCCGAATCGACGTGTAAAGAGGGATGTAGTACGGAGAGGAGCGTCAGAGTTGGCCGCGATCCAGTTCAAAGCGGACAAAGTGTGTATCTGTACTATGTAAAAATTCTTGGAATAAATAAAATTCCGGAGTTCGAAGCACTCGTAACGTTATAAATGGCCGTGCCCTGCAACCCAGAAAAAAAAAAAAGAAAAATACAAAACTAAAACAACGTTAGCGTTACAGAGTGCTTTCGGCAATCAAAAATATTAAAATTTTATTCGGGAACGAGCGGCGTAGCAACAACAAGGCGGTGAGATACGACCCCCGTCACCCTTTAATGGCCCGTCCACCCTGGCCCGCAATTCCTCCCCCGTGCCCGTTCCCGCTTCGTCCCTTTCAGTGAACGTTTCGCGGGGCTTGCATTTTTTCCTATACTCATATTTCAAACGGCTATTTTTATTTGTCTGTCAAAGTTCCGCGAACAAATACATATACATATTCGGGTTCGCATGCATGCATACACTTACATGTCATAGATATGTGTACGTGTGTATATATGCACGTATGTATGTATGTATGTGAGACCGTGTTTCTGAAAAATGTTTAATTATTTTTGCGTTTTATATCGGGAAATGCGGGAGCACCGCCGCGCCGCGCCGCGTCGTCGTCGTCCGTATCGCCGATATTTCATTTAAAAAATACTCGCGAACGAAAAAGCGTGCGCCATCATATATTTATATTCTCTGAGGGCCGCTGCTGCCCCCGATATGCTGCCCGCTATTGTGTTCTCCCCCTCCCGAGATTCCCTTCATTCGACAAAAAATACCAATTTTTAATTTAACGAAACAGTCGCTACGGCAACAAACGTGCCGTTTCTCATTTTTACCAATGGTAATTGTTCTCGTGTAAGCCGAAGCATTTTTTTTTTTGTTTTGTTTCGTTTCCCTGCTTTTTTTCCTTTTTTTTTTTTTAGTTTTTCCCCGGCGTTAATATTTATCTATGTGGCCGCTTCTATCGTTCGTAGTTCCTGAAAAATTATATGTATCTCTGTATTGTATTTACGTCAACAACGGTTTCAAATACGTTATTTATTTAAATTAAAAATTTATCACTGTCTCCTTCTGTAGAATAAGGGTTGACTTAATATATCATCAAGTTCTGGTCGTCTTAAATAAATTTCACGTTTGTTTTTGAAGAATATTCCCTCAAATGTTTGATGAGATTGTAATGGAACTTTCAAAAAATGTTCTTTAAATCACTCCTGATTAAAAGTTTCAATGGTCACAAGTTCCAAAAATCTCAATACAAAATCACATGCACCCATTACCCTTTTAACCCTTAAAGCTAAACGAGAGAAGGAGTTAAATTCGGATTTCCTGGATATCATCTAAAAGAGTTGCATGATGTCTAAATCGGAACGTACTTATTAAGATCAAATTTGGTAGATTAAGATTTTGGGGAACATCCATAATTCCATCCTTCTTACTATTACTATCAATAAATTATTTTAACCCTTCGTACGAAAACTGCACAGAAATGGTACCTAGTTAGGTTAGGTTAAAAAAAAGTCAATATTTTGGGGCTTGTAGTCATTGGAGCATTCGATTGGGATGGATTCAAAGAACATTTTCTCAAGTGTCATTTCGATCAACCGAAGCCCATATTCCCATAGAAAACTGAGGGGCACTTATTTATCGTCTTCATCATAAGGTCATCAGTCCTAAGACTGGTTGGACACGTACCTCCACTCTTTCCTATCCTGAGCTAATCTTCGCATTTCCCTAAAACTAGAACATCCCACATCCTTAACTATTTGCGAACAGTAATCTAATCTAGGTCTACCTCTACCCCTCCTAACTCCTGCTTCTGCCTCTAATATGTCTCTGAGTAGACCTTCATGCCTGAGAAGGTGTCCTACCAACTTATCTCGCCTATTTTTTATTGACTTCCATAGAGTTCTCTGTTCTCCTATTCTTTCCAATATCTCTTCATTTCTAACCTTTTCTACCCACGATATCCTCATCATCCGCCTATAACACCACATTTCGAACGTTTCTAACCTTTTCTTTTCCGCTAATCTTTTGCCCTTGCACATCTATCCTATTTATCGTAGTAGAATAAAAACAATAATAATGATATAGTAATAATAAAAGATATTTTTAATGCTGTCAATATTAGATTGTGTAGGTAATGCACGGCTTCGTTAACTTCCGCAAACAGTAATTCATTCCAATAATTGTACGGACGATCAAACAATCCAGATAGAAATAACTTTTGCAATTACGCTAATGAAACCCCCTATTTCTAATGCATCACCTGAACAAATCCAATAATGCAACAATGGAACGGAATTAGACGGACTCAGTGCTGCCACCATACATGTTAGTTGTGTATCTACCTATAGTACGATAGTTGTATCGTCGTAGCCTATATATTCATACACATACACACACACACAGGCATGAACACTGACCACCTCGTGCACATTTACACATACATACACGTTTACGGGCGACGTACATATCGTCGTGTATTATACATAAATAATTAATTGATTAGCCGGTATCAGAATGATCTAATAATGTTACCGACTAATCAGCTAAACAAACAGATAGTGCACACGACCATAATTCACGGCGCGTCACGAGACTAAATGCCTTTGATCAATACACATTCAATACTGTGTGCAAATAGCCGGGCCGTGCGGCCGACCCGCCGACCGCGATGCGACCATGTCCAGTCGTGAAGGTGGTACCGGGAGCCGAGACGTACTTGGATCCGCTGGGATTCTGCCCTCTCGTTCGTCTGCGATAACAATGTATACGTTTGTATTTAGGTATGAGCACGTACCACGTATCGCGTACGGCGGGGGTGGCACAATAAAGAGAAGAAGATGCAATGTGCGAGAGAGAAAGAGGGAGGAGGACAGTGGGAGAGTGAGAATCGGGGCGAACGGCGGGGATGTTCGTACGTATCACACGTTCGAAAATGCCACAGAAGCAATCTTAAGCGCACACACAGATACGCGTGGCCGTGAGTCTGACGTGCACATGAGTACATGCGAGTGTGTAAATGCAGATACATGCATCATCCAAAGTAAACAGTCGCTGCGGCAGCCCGGTGGGGTTCGATGTGTTTGCTGTGTCAGTCGTGCTAACTGCCATGTATCAAACTCGATGCTTCATCGCTATTGCCGCGGCATTTGCAAAATTTACTCCAATTGTTATTTGTTAATCAAAGAGTCCACTAGCTGGATAATTGTTTTAAACAATACGTTACGTAACGAAAAGTTTCTGATGGGATTGATGCTGTCCTGATTCGGATCTAACGATTTGAGTTGCTTGATAACGTTTCTCTAGCATGAGTGGTGAGCTTCTTCAGAGGTTCTTCCATCTCCGATGCTGGATGTAGACTAGAATTTGTCAGGGTCTATTTGAACATAATTGAACTATTCAATACGTTACATGTTCCTAGTTCTTAGTCTTCTTTCTCATCTCATGCAGCACTAAGCTTCGGCCATTTGAAGAATAAAATGCTAAAGAAGTTTAAATGTTACGTAAGAGAGATACAAATTGGTAAGGACGTCTTTCTTTACCGACATGCCAAGATTCTGATGGCATCTCTAACGTGCATGTAAATGTAGTCCTTGGGATGGCACCGTGGTACCAATGATTATAGCTTTACCATAGTAATCCCAGCAATCTTGCGAGTCTATGTTAGTCTAGCCTATATCTTTATCATCTTTAGTTTTGACTGAATAGGAGACGTTTATGACCTTTGTATTGTACTTCAGTTACCACAAACCTATTGTTTCATTTAATGACTCACAAGAAGTTAGATTCGTTTTTGTCCTATCTCGCGGATGCCTTCCTACTGGGTTTCCCTTCTCTATTTGGTATCGACTACTTGATTCTTTCCTTTAACCAGCCCATCTCATCTGAGCGTTCTGCTTTTAACTTCCACAATTATGTCGTGGTTCATGTAATCATGGAATCTTGCTATTCCAGGCATTTCCTCCAGTTCCTTGCTGGTAGCATATTTTCTGACTGATGTTAGGGTATTACGACTCAGTCTCAGCCACGTCACCACTCGATATTTTTTTTCGTCCTCTCTCGCGGATGTCATCCTGTTGGGTTCCCCTCCTCTATTTGGTATGAGCTGCTTGATTATTACCTTTAACCGGCTCATCTGAGTCTTCTGCCTTTTTTAACTTCCATCACTCTGTCGTGGTTTATCTAATCATGGAATCTTGCTATTTCAGACATTTCCTCCAGTTCCTTGCTGGTAGCATTTTCTAACTGATGTCAGGATATTACGACTCAGTCCCAGCCAACTCACCACTCGATAATTACGTCGTCAAAAGACAACACAACATCTGCAAAAAACAATGTGATCCACAGACTACGGCAGAACAAACCCAGAGAAAACACATGACCTATCTGCCTTAAAGTTTCTATGGAGTTGGGCTATTGCTATATAAGTTAATGTTACAATTACATAATTTGGAGCTATCTTCCGTTCTCGTAAAAACTTCTAAATTGAAAATTTTAAATCATTATGAAAAGAATTACTCACTGTTATATGTATATGTATCGTATCGAGTATCAGTGTTGTCAGCAAATAAAGATGTTATAGACGTAGATGTACATATGTATACATGGATATATATAATATAATATATAGTTCGTATGGCCATTAATAATAATTACTTACCGATGATCCTATGCGTAGGAGGCGAGTGAGTTGTAGAATAACTTTCGGATCGATAAAGTCATATGCAAAAGGCCGAGTACACAACCCCATGGTCGAAGGATGTACGACGGGTGACAGGGGAGAGCCCTCGACGATTATAGATTTCGCTTGTGATGCCCCCTCCTTATGTATGTGTAGTGTGTACGTACTAGCCTCTCGCTTTTGCCACCCTATGCATTTTTTGTGGGTTTTATTTTAAACCGAATATAAAATTAAACGAGGACGATGGGTGGAGGAAGAGGAGTACATTGTGAAGCCGCAGCTTTTTATGTTTACCCCACATTTTTTCCCTTTTTTAATAAATCGATAGGCGTGTAGAATTGAGCGTCAGATTGCCAACAACCCCTTTCTACTAAAGAGAAGTCGGCCGGCCGAGCTCTATTGAACTAAAGTATTTTATGAGCCCTGAAAATTATAATGATCGCTCCAGCTCAGTGTAAGGCAGATAAAATCCATAAATATATAACTTTTCTTAGGCGCATTAACTTGGCTGTGAATGTGGGATATTACCTAGTGAATGTTACGGTGCACTGACCACCAGTTTTACTGATGTTAATCCGAAATTAATTAATCAATCTTTTTAAAATCGGCCATACTTTGGTGAATGTGGCATATTTACCAATCTTAGTAACAGCAACTGAAAATAAATTATGTGGATGTTCAACTCACGCTACCATAATTGCTCCCAGAGGGAGAAGACGTCCCTCTGATGTAAGATGTAAGACATCCTTCGGCTAGTCGAACTGTTACGGTTTTATGTTTTAAATTCATTTTAAATGTTTATTTATTTATTTAACACTTCTTAATTAAATATGCATTTATATAAATCTTTACAAATACACTTATCGTTAATGCTTAAATAAAAAGAAGTCACACACATTAATAAACAGGAGTCACTTCAATATGTTCTGGAACGGAAACATCACAACATCATCATCAACATAAGATCGTCAGCCCTACGACTGGTTGGACACGCACTTCGCATATCTCTGAAGCTAGAGCAACCCATATCCTTAACTATTTGCGAACAGTAATCTAATCTAGGTCTACCTCTACCCCTCCCAACTCCGTTTCTGCCACTAATATGTCTCGGACTAGACGTTCATGCCTGAGAAGGTGTCCTACTAACCTATCTCGCCTATTTCTTATCGACATCCATAGAGTCGTCTGTACTCTTACTCTTTCTAATACCTCTTCATTTCTAACATTTTCTATCCACGGTATCGTCATCATTCGCCTGTAACGCCACATTTTGAACGCTTCTAACCTTTTATTTTCCGCCGCTTTCACTGTCCTTGTTTCGCACCCGTACAGTGCCGTGCTCCAAACATGCACCTTTAACAACCTTTTTCGAATTTCGAACGGAAACGAGACGTTTAAAATATGGTGGATGATGAAGATCCCTCGCATAGAGAAGGTTAGGAATGATAATAGGAAATAGGTGAAATAGGTCGATACGATTCATTCGCAGTCCCGAAAGGCTACTTAGAGATGTACCTGTACATATTAGAAGCAGAAACAGGAGTTAGGATAGTCTGAGTTAGACGTAGATTAGACTCCAACCAGTCTTAGGATTGACGACCATGATGATGATGATGATGATGAAAATTTCAAGGCTTGAACAGAAAAGTTACAGATAAGTTTGTTTATTTCAAAATAGATTATTGAACATTTGCAGAACACCTGCGCGCCGCCACTGATCGTAAGGCAAAAGTAGTTGCGTGTGGTGTTTTTCGTAATAAGGAGTTTCGTTAAAGAAAGTTGACGCTGTATATGCACTCACATAAATACATTATATGTCTAACTATGTAACGTGTGCAGGATATGATGTCGGCTTTCCTAAGAAATTAATCGACCATTGTATTGCCGTCGAAATCATTAATATTTATTCTATTTCGCGAAGTATAATAAAACTGTGCGTTATTATTATTTTTATTGTGCGCAATATTATATGGAAGAGTAGTANTTAGTCTACTCACATGAGTAGAAGCGTTACACACGAATCCTAAAATCAAGTAACCTTCATGAGCAAATCATTACCTCTTCAGATGAGTAGGTAGGCACGTTACGATTGAGACCTAAAATTCGAAACACTCGACAAAACTCATAAGCAAAAAATTTTAAAACATTTATTTCTACAGATAGAATAATTGTCTTTGAAATTTGATTAGCTAGATTAAACCTAAGCCGCTATTTTATTTTTATGATAGGAGTTATTTTAAATCTATTGCTCCTTTTTAATTATGTTTTGTATGGGTAGGAAATTAGTTATGTTCAAAGAGTCTTCTAAAAATATCTGCCCAACAGTATTTCTAATTAAACTTCAATTCAGTTAATTATGTTTAACATTATCTGTAAGCCATTATTCTCATAACAATTGCTCAATTTTTTTCTCGGTCAATATAATTAATCGTCACGATTAATTATTATTGCTGAAATGACTGACTCACCCGTTGGCTCAAGCTGACAATGAACTACACATATATATATACAACTAAAACTGGTCATGAAAACTTCAAACGTAATAGTAATAACTAACGTAATAATAATAATAATATGCCTTATTGTGTTTTTGAATTTAACATATTGATCTTGACCATTATAGTTAGGGTTGCCACCTTTTCAGGATTTACATAAAGTATTTCTCGACTAAAAGGTTAAAAAAAAAGTAGTCACCATAAAAATAAAGTATTTTATTTTTTGTTTTTAAAAACATATTTTTTGTTACACCTAGCAGCCAGTAACAAATTGCTGTCGCTCTTAAATACATTAATAGCCTCTAAACATGGCAAACAAAGATTTAAGTAAACTAAAAGTTCATTTTT
>NW_020439506.1:1202294-1205544 GCF_000699045.2 Agrilus planipennis | reverse complement strand
TTTGTAATTATTGTTTCAAAATGTTTAAATTCAATATACATTAGGATGAAGTATCGAAAGCCACTGATCCTCAATAAAATCGAACCATATTCTCAAATAGTTCATACTCATTTCAATAAAATGTGAAAAATTTTTAACTATTGTTTGGACCATTTCGGGGGATAATTTTTCAACTTTCTTTAATCGTATTCTTGTTTGATAACAAAGAATTACGCACCGAAGAGTGTTGTATAGTGTAATGTTATGTTATTGAGTTATTTTATCCATACACAAAAGCTATGAGTGGACTCTAGTAGGCTGTGGTAGTTCTGGCAAATATGCACACCCTGAATATTAGTTTTACCTACGATATTATACTTACGTTAATGCAAAATTTAAAATCATAAGACGATTCACTAATTCTAAACCATGCAGCGTTTTTATTTAGTGATGCAAAAACATCCAAATTACATTTATTTCTCGATGAATATGATTAGTAAACAATTCACTTAGGAAAATTTCACTTCTTGGTCGTGGGATGGTTACTCCATTTCCCGCCGAGTAGAGGCTGAATTTTGGAATATATCGGTAAAAAAAACTGTCCTATCAAATGAAATTCTTTTTTTCTCACTTTTTTAGTGCTGTTATATGAATCAAAACCCAAATTGGGATAAAAGCTTATAGTCAAATTTGGAAAAAACATCGCCCTCATTTTGGCTTAGATTCTTATAATTTCGTGTAAAAATAAACAAGTGGAAATTGATTTTTTGCTTGCTTTAAATACCATTTAATTTTGAAGATGTTTCTGTTTCAATTTATATTTATATTATTAACAAGTAAACTCTATACGTAATGTAACCCGTTATTTAAAATAACTAATCAATATTTTTTGCTGTTTGGGTAATTTACTTTGTTATTTTTTTTGAACGTACATTTATTACAATTTAGTTTTATTAACTATTATCAGAGAATTATTACAGCTGAGTATACATATACATATTTATCTAAATTGTTCAACTATAACAGTAATAAATTTAATAATTGTTTGCGATAAAGTAATTCAATTTTTCGTCATGTTCATGTACGTAAGTGCGTTTATGAATTGCAGTATTAAGATTTAAACATGAAAATAACAAGTGTGACTGGATATTATTCAGAGATTATAAAATCGTTCAACTTTCAACGACCACCAGCGTACATAAACGTAAAATACATTTGAAGAGGACTGTACATTGTTGTTCTTAAACGGTGCAGCAGTATATCATTCTATACCTTCCGAATCTGTATAAGAGAAGGTCAAAATACGAGGTCCCTGCATTGCTATTATTGTTATTGTTCGAACCGTGTTTCTACATTTATGTGATTTATTTCCTTGAGAAACTGTTAACGAAGCCTTTGTTGTATAGGGTATATACATGGTTATTTTAATATTTAGCGGTAATGGTCGTGCTGAGGCTATAATTGCGCTTGTTCAGTTATGTTTCATGAAGTCATTTTGCAAATTGGTCTACCCATCAATCGTCCCTCTACTACCTTCCTCTCCCGATGCCTTCGTAACTCCGCCACCAATATTATACTCGAGGAAATTCCTCGGTGATCATAAATTACATCTTGAAAATCTTCTTTTCAAAAATACTCGCGCAGCTTCAACAAATGTACAGTCACATCCAGTAATAATACAACATACATAAGCACAAGTACTTACATACATATTATCCATATACCATATTTTGATGATAATAAATGTTTGGTACATTTATCATATTCTTGTAAGATTATCATATGGTTGTCGTAAGTCAGAAGACTGATTGGCATACTTGCAAAGCATTTGAAATAAAACTATTTGGAGTAGGTACATATTTAAACACATACTTTTTGAAATTTAATATTGAATTTAATAGTTAAATGATGATAGTTTATTTGAAAAACTGAAGCGGTGTTCAAATAGTATGTATGACGTATAGGTGAAATAGGTCGATACGATTCATTCGCAGTCCCGAAAGGCTACTTAGAGATGTACCTGTACATATTAGAAGCAGAAACAGGAGTTAGGATAGTCTGAGTTAGACGTAGATTAAACTCCAACCAGTCTTAGGATTGACGACCATGATGATGATGATGATGATGAAAATTTCAAGGCTTGAACAGAAAAGTTACAGATAAGTTTGTTTATTTCAAAATAGATTATTGAACATTTGCAGAACACCTGCGCGCCGCCACTGATCGTAAGGCAAAAGTAGTTGCGTGTGGTGTTTTTCGTAATAAGGAGTTTCGTTAAAGAAAGTTGACGCTGTATATGCACTCACATAAATACATTATATGTCTAACTATGTAACGTGTGCAGGATATGATGTCGGCTTTCCTAAGAAATTAATCGACCATTGTATTGCCGTCGAAATCATTAATATTTATTCTATTTCGCGAAGTATAATAAAACTGTGCGTTATTATTATTTTTATTGTGCGCAATATTATATGGAAGAGTAGTACTACAAGAACAATAAACATTCCGACGTTGTTGGATATAACATGTAATAATAAAAGTAAATTGTACCTACTCACACAAACACATACATACATGCATACATATCTATAGTCACTTACGTATAAATACATGCATAATGCACGCAGCAGCGGCCGCTAAAGCATAAAATAATAGGAAAAGTAATAACGCTAACGGACCGACCCCCATTTGACTTGCTGATGTAAGTATCTACATTTATTTGTACCGTAGCAGACGCACTTTATGATTTTCTTCCACCTTCACTACTTGTATTAACTGATAAAGTTACAATGTTACAGACATTTTTCAGCAGTACTCTTTCTCTAAAAATTCTTATCATCATTGTTAGTAAATATTCTTTGAATTTCTTTAAGTACCTAGTATTTATTCGGAATATAAATGATCCATCTTAATGTTTAATTTGTCTTGTAATTTTTTGGCCTTTGTAATTATTGTTTCAAAATGTTTAAATTCAAGATACATTAGGATGAAGTATCGAAAGCCACTGATCCTCAATAAAATCGAACCATATTCTCAAATAGTTCATACTCATTTCAATAAAATGTGAAAAATTTTTAACTATTGTTTGGACCATTTCGGGGGATAATTTTTCAACTTTCTTTAATCGTATTCTTGTTTGATAACAAAGAATTACGCACCGAAGAGTGTTGTATAGTGTAATGTTATGTTATTGAGTTATTTTATCCATACACAAAAGCTATGAGTGGACTCTAGTAGGCTGTGGTAGTTCTGGCAAATATGCACACCC
>NW_020439506.1:1175305-1202053 GCF_000699045.2 Agrilus planipennis | reverse complement strand
CAGTAAGATATGTCGAAAATGCTGCTTATCGCTCTCCATATTTAAAAGGGCACCAACCAAAAACTACTGCGTAGAATTAATTGGAATTTTTCACACACAAGCCTTGCTATATGAGCTCTCAAAGCATATAAAAATTATACGGCTTAAATGTGAAGTTGGTTGCAAAAGAAATCCTCTGTCGGGAAAAAACGAAATGACTTTCCGAACAACCCAATATTTATAAACTATTACGAAAAAAATTATTTCGTCCCTTTTTTGACACGAGTCGCCATAAATCCTTTAAGGTTTTGTAATCTAATTTATAGACCCGGGCTCCAGGCACACACTTTCAACAATATTTTTCGAATGTTTAAAGTAACCTTTCAGAAGCATAAAAGTGAAGTTAGTTATCCTTTTATAGAAATTTAATATGTACAGTATACAGTACTTACGTAAAAGTGGCAGTGGTTAAAATGTCTGTACCTTTCTGTTATTTCGGTAGAATTTTTGCGAGTGAAATCGAGTGGTAGATTTGACTTGGCTTCGTCGTCGTATTATGTGTCGTTAATAATTCAGAGGACAGAATCGAGCCATTTCCCTCATGAAAGAATGAACAAGAAATCTGCGACAAGCGATCGCGCGTTATTGATGTAACAAATGCTCTACCATCTGGAGTCCGATACAGAATTACCACCAGTTTCGGGTGGACTGGTGGTAATTCTGTACTATCCACAAACGCACTTCTATTTAATACAGCAGAAATGTACTCAATTGTTTTCGCCCTCAAAGGTATTGTATCACAAGGATTATTAGAGATAGTTACCATAATATTGTATAAATGTGTAAACAAGTTAGCTAATCAACTCTTCATCATCATATGGTCGTTAGTCCTAACACTGGTGGGACACGCACCTCCACTTCTTCCTATCTTGAGCTAATCTTCGCGTTTCCGTAAAACTAGAACATCCCACATCCTTAACTATTTGCGAACAATAATCTTATCTAGGTCTACCTCTTAACTCCTGTTTCTGACTCTATGTCTCTGACTAGACTTTCATACCTGAGAGCCTTCTCTATCCACGATATTCTCATCATTTCGGACGCTTCTAAATTTTCTTTTCCGCCACGCTCACCGTCCATGTTTAGCACCCNTCCTCTCTTTTTCTTTTCTGTCGTTTCTGTTTTGCTCTGGTCGTCGGCGTCGTCACATCCATCGTATCGTCGTCGTCGGCGTCGTCGGTCGTTGTTACGACGTGTACTTTCGATTCGTTCGCGACGCGGCGGCGACGGCCTGTGTCGTCATACCGTCGCCGCCGCTGTACGGGCAGCGACGCCTCGTCGTAGCTCTCCCGCCTGCATGCCTGGCCTGCTTGATTCTCTTCGCCTTCGTCGTTTGTATCCTGCGAAATCAGCTGTTCGCCGAAAATAAACCCGACGAAATGACGATGACCTTGATCCTCTTACTTATATAGTAGTGGAAGGTAGATTTACGTCTATATATAGACTTGTACATAAACTTACCTACTACAACAACAGACAGACGGTCACATCAATGAACAGTTGTCGTAAAAGACGAAAAAAAGATGCTTACGAGAGACAACTTCCCGCCCGCGCGATCTCGTTACCAACCGCAGTCAGTGAAACAAAAATATTCCTAGAACTAGGCGTAAAGATAGCGGCGGCACTGTTCCAAATTTAGGGATATACCATTACCATTACCATTACCCAATTATCATTTAAAAAGCTTAAAAACATTTGCCAATCATAGGAGTCAAAGACAATTTCCTAAGTAAACGTTGTGAAAAGCTTTGACAAATAAATTTCATTTAGGACGCTCCATATTTCATTATGTGCTAAGTCTATATAGGTACGTAAGGGACCTCGCAAATTTGTATTGAACGTCGGTGCGAATTGAATTAAGATTCGTTTTATCTGGAAGTTTGTTTTAAGCGGGTTTAATATTCGCGAAAAATGTGTCATACCTTTATACCCCAGTTCGTTATGAGCAAAAGTTCGCAGTACGCGGATTCATTACAAGCGAATATTACTGTATCATGAAATCAGTCAAATTTCTCCAAATCAAACTTCCTAATGGTAAAAGCAACCATGTATGTTCGATTAAGAGTTTCCAAACAAAGAAGAAAGATCGTAGATACTGTAGATAGATGCAGGTTTTTTTAGATAATGAGAACAAAAGTTTGTATGGTGGTCAATATTCTGTCGAAACCGTCAGACGTATATTGCAATTTCGACATTTCCGGATCTCATCAGCACGTCGTAAAAACAGTTCCGACAAAATCCATATCAGTTGTACCTTGCTGGCTTTAGACAGATAAACATTTTATGAATTACTGCAAACAGCATGGTATGGGCCATCTGTAGTATATTGCTACCTTTAGTGGAATTGAATCCACGCTGTAGCTAACCCTAACCCTAAAAAAAGTTGATCGAACCGTCAGACGTGAATATTAGATAATAAAAAAAGCCGTATTTAAAGAATGTATGTCACATACCTGACTTATTCCTGAAAAGGCATGCATTTAGTGGCAGGCCGGCCTTAACCAACGCTTGGCGGAGTCCTGGTATATTCTCAGGTAGTGTTGCAACAGACCCCTGCTTCCGCCTCCGCAATTACGGAAGTTCCGCATACTTTTTTACATCCGCTTCTGCATCTGGTTCCGCATTTTTATGACGGAAGCTTACCGGAACTTAACAAAATCTTATTTCTCATCTTTCTGAAAATCAATACATCGGAACAATAGAACAAGTCGTAAAAATTAATTACTATTATACCGACAGCCCCATATTCTATTCGCGGTCGACATTAATTTTTTTACTAATTTCTTTTTTGGCGGATATGCTTAGGAACAATAGTTTACGGTAGGAAAAAACAACACTCAAGAAGTTTCCACGTTTCTCCTTTTGTTTTCGCAATGTCGACTGATTCACATGTGAAACAAACTGACCGCTAGGGATTATACTAGTAATATTGAAAAGAAAATATTAATCCTAACCTACGACAAGATTAATTAAGTTCATTCACAAACAATGATTGTAACTGGGAAAAATAACCCTGAATAAATTAAAAATTCTATTCAGTGTCGAAACCATTGATTACAATCGACTTCACAGACTTTTTTGGATGAATATTTGAACTTCTATGTATTATGATTTTTAAATAAACATTTACGTTTAAAAAAGGCGGAAATTGTTTCAAAATTGAAAAAATTGTGAAAACTGTACATACGTGTCTATATCTTTTTACCTTTGCCTGTAACAACTTCCGCATATAACGACGAAATTACAGTTGTCCCTTCGTCGTCGGTATACCCGAAATCCACTGTACATATTTACGTTTTATTCAAACGATTTTAGGGTTCTATAGTTTCGGACAGTTTTCAAAAAAGTAGGTGATATTCTCAATTACACGTAGCGGAAAAATAATTCTACACGTTAGTCACATACTGCTAAGAAGTAAGTAATTTCTATGTTCGGTATACTTTTTGCTTTATGCGTATGACTGAGTTTTTGATACATTTCTCACAATCAGATTTAATGCCTAGATGTACCTGCATAAGTATGTTGTGTTGTGGACGTACTATATTAAATGTATGTTGATGATGTTATTAAATGTAGAGGGAATATGTTGCCAACGTTTAAATGTCTCATTCCGTCTGTCTGTCAATCGGTTTGCTAAAACGCACTCGTCGCTCGTTGAAATTTTCGAGACGTTGCCTTGTTTCGACGCGTCGCGACGGATGCGTCGCGTCGTTTTGTAGGCAGCATGTGGCGTTCGTCTGGTTCCTTGACATTCACAGTTCGTTTTGTCTCCATCTCTTTTCTTCTCTCGCGCTCTCTTCCTCTCTTTTTCTTTTCTGTCGTTTCTGTTTTGCTCTGGTCGTCGGCGTCGTCACATCCATCGTATCGTCGTCGTCGGCGTCGTCGGTCGTTGTTACGACGTGTACTTTCGATTCGTTCGCGACGCGGCGGCGACGGCCTGTGTCGTCATACCGTCGCCGCCGCTGTACGGGCAGCGACGCCTCGTCGTAGCTCTCCCGCCTGCATGCCTGGCCTGCTTGATTCTCTTCGCCTTCGTCGTTTGTATCCTGCGAAATCAGCTGTTCGCCGAAAATAAACCCGACGAAATGACGATGACCTTGATCCTCTTACTTATATAGTAGTGGAAGGTAGATTTACGTCTATTTATAGACTTGTACATAAACTTACCTACTACAACAACAGACAGACGGTCACATCAATGAACAGTTGTCGTAAAAGACGAAAAAAAGATGCTTACGAGAGACAACTTCCCGCCCGCGCGATCTCGTTACCAACCGCAGTCAGTGAAACAAAAATATTCCTAGAACTAGGCGTAAAGATAGCGGCGGCACTGTTCCAAATTTAGGGATATACCATTACCATTACCATTACCCAATTATCATTTAAAAAGCTTAAAAACATTTGCCAATCATAGGAGTCAAAGACAATTTCCTAAGTAAACGTTGTGAAAAGCTTTGACAAATAAATTTTATTTAGGACGCTCCATATTTCATTATGTGCTAAGTCTATATAGGTATGTAAGGGACCTCGCAAATTTGTATTGAACGTCGGTGCGAATTGAATTAAGATTCGTTTTATCTGGAAGTTTGTTTTAAGCGGGTTTAATATTCGCGAAAAATGTGTCATACCTTTATACCCCAGTTCGTTATGAGCAAAAGTTCGCAGTACGCGGATTCATTACAAGCGAATATTACTGTATCATGAAATCAGTCAAATTTCTCCAAATCAAACTTCCTAATGGTAAAAGCAACCATGTATGTTCGATTAAGAGTTTCCAAACAAAGAAGAAAGATCGTAGATACTGTAGATAGATGCAGGTTTTTTTAGATAATGAGAACAAAAGTTTGTATGGTGGTCAATATTCTGTCGAAACCGTCAGACGTATATTGCAATTTCGACATTTCCGGATCTCATCAGCACGTCGTAAAAACAGTTCCGACAAAATCCATATCAGTTGTACCTTGCTGGCTTTAGACAGATAAACATTTTATGAATCACTGCAAACAGCATGGTATGGGCCATCTGTAGTATATTGCTACCTTTAGTGGAATTGAATCCACGCTGTAGCTAACCCTAACCCTAAAAAAAGTTGATCGAACCGTCAGACGTGAATATTAGATAATAAAAAAAGCCGTATTTAAAGAATGTATGTCACATACCTGACTTATTCCTGAAAAGGCATGCATTTAGTGGCAGGCCGGCCTTAACCAACGCTTGGCGGAGTCCTGGTATATTCTCAGGTAGTGTTGCAACAGACCCCTGCTTCCGCCTCCGCAATTACGGAAGTTCCGCATACTTTTTTACATCCGCTTCTGCATCTGGTTCCGCATTTTTATGACGGAAGCTTACCGGAACTTAACAAAATCTTATTTCTCATCTTTCTGAAAATCAATACATCGGAACAATAGAACAAGTCGTAAAAATTAATTACTATTATCTGTTAGCTGAACTCTACCGTTTTCAAACCACAATTTAAGTGGAACTTCTGGTTGGAACTTTGCACGTTGGGCAACTATCTGATCTAGCTTTCAGTGACCCCACTGTAGCATTGTGAACGTATATATGTTTACGAACTATTAACGACAATGTGCAACGCTATAGTCGGCAAAATATTGTAAGTAATAATACTATCCCTTTGCAAATAATTTTATTATAGTTTAGTAGGGCCTACATCTATTTCCTTGTTTCTAGTATGTTGATATTTTCCAAATTCTATTCTCTCATTAGTTGCTTATTTTAATCTAAAAATGTCNTTTTGCGTTTCCAGTGACTGTCTTCCTGCACCACCAGAAATCTCAGATGACATGTGTCCAATTATTTCGATAAAAAAAGTACACGAGTAAAATCGTAGCATCGTGCTACAGATGGCGTATACTGCGCCATTTGTAGTATTTTCTAGAAAGTACACGAGTCTCCAGGGAGTGAGTAAAAATTAAAAAAAAAGTGTTGTAATCTGTTTTTACTTTGAATTTTATTTAATTTAAATAAATTAACTAAAAAGGTCGCATGACCACTGCATGAAAGAGTAAGAGTTACCTAAAATCATTACACTTCCGCATTCGCTTCTGTTTCTACTTCCGCAAAAATTCAACTCGGTAAATGTTGACGGGCGGGTTACGGCCCGTGTATTCTTATAGCTTCACGTTACCAATCCAACGTTTGATTGTTGATGGTCGGGCCTGCCGTGACTTCAGATAATCAGTTTAAAAAAGCCTACAAATAAAACAGATAACAAAATGTTCTAAACAAATCAACACAAACAGACATCATCCCCGCAGAAAGGCGAAACGGTAGTCGCTAAATAAAATCGATAAAATTGGCATAATGGGTATAACAAACAACAGTCTTTTGCTTTCTTTTCCACTTTGATCATTCCACTTTCGGACTTGTTAATGGTTATTTTTAATTTATTATTTTACCGTGACGTAAACTCTCGTAGTTTATTTACATAAAATGCATGCGTTAGCATTGTGAGGTTATAATAAAATGCTTAACAGAAGCTGGAGCCCCCACGCCCAGAACATGAATCTGAAACAAAATTCGTAATGCCCACACACATACACACACCGCACACACATACAAATACGGGTGCATACACCAATAATAATCGGCCCCAAAAGAGTTGCTGTTGTTGGCATGTGCGGAAGTCTGCTTCTGAAATTCTTATTTAAATATTTATAAATATGTACACATACACAAATACGATAATGCTTGTGTGTTGTTTGTATTAAACCTTTTATAAGACTCTTGTTAAGTTTTACATCTCCAACAGTAATGTTGTTTATTATAATCTTTGAATGAATTAAGGTGTGACGAATAGATAAAAGAAACAATTCCTACAAGTCAGCTACTGTTGAAAATAAATGAACACAATTTTTGGTTTCATGTTTTGTCGAGAAGTTACAAAAAAATGCCACCATCTATTTTTAACAGTGACACCCTAAGAAAGTGTTTGATTTTGACATTTTTCCTAATGTGTTCAATTAATCGAAATGATAGCGGTTGGTTGAGTCATCCAGACTTCAGTTGGATGCAAGTGTTTCAAATTGGAATATATATGTATGTATGTATAGTGGGTCAACCAGGACATTAATCTATGGCCAGAACCATACTGTACGAGGGTGGATTGATAAGTTTCCGGCCTAACCAAGAGATGACGCCACTAGGCCTACCTTGAGGTGACATTCTATAGTACCATCCTTGGATAGCTTGTAGCTATAGTTTCAGCCCGATCTCCTTGCTAGTGTAGGTTTGACAGCACGCTGAACAAGACGCCTCTGTGGTTTTCGTAAAAATGGAAAAGCAGGAAAATCGTGCTGTCATCAAATACTTTTATTTGAAGGGGTTAACGCCGAAGGAAATTAAAAAAGAGATGGACTCAACACTGGGGACATCCTCCCCGTCATATTCAACCGTTAAGCAGTGGGTTTCCGAGTTTAAAAAGGGTCGTGTGAGCACCTCTGATGGGCCTCGCTCAGGACGCCCCGTTGAGGTCACAACTCCAGATATGATCGAAAAAATTCATCAAATAGTGCTGGGAGACCGCAGATTGAAAGTGCGTGAGATAGCTGAGACCTGTAAGATGTCATATGAACGTGTGCAACATATTTTGCACCAACATTTGCATATGGAAAAGCTCTGTGCAAGATGGGTGCCGCGTTTGCTAACAGTCGACCAAAAATTGATTCGAAAAAACATTTCTACCGCAAATTTGTCATTGTATAAGCGTAATCCAAGCGAATTTTTGCGTCGATTCGTAACCGTTGACGAAACGTGGGTCCACCACTACACTCCTGAAACCAAAGAACAGTCTAAACAGTGGATTGGACCAGGGGAACCAACTCCAAAGAAGGCAAAAACAATTTTTTCGGCGAACAAGGTTATGGCTACTGTTTTTTGGGATGCAAGAGGTATTATATACATTGATTACCTTGCAAAGGGTAATACTATCACTGGTCAATACTACGCAGACTTATTGCAACGTTTGAGCCACGAGGTGAAAATTAAACGACCTCATCTGGCGAAGAAAAAAATCTTGTTTCATCACGATAACGCACCAGCGCACACGTCAATCGTTGCGACGGCTAAAATCAACGATCTAAAGTTTGAATTGATGCCGCACCCTCCTTACTCTCCAGACCTAGCCCCGAGTGACTATTTTCTGTTCCCTAATCTCAAAAAATGGCTTGGCGGTAAGAGATTTGCGGACAATGAAGAAGTAATCGAAGCTGTAAATGGTTATTTTGAGGAGCTTGACGAATCAGTCTATAGAGATGGCATTAATAGACTGGAACACCGCTATGTTCGCTTCCATATGGGAGGAGATTATGTTGAGAAATAAAAAAAAAAAATTTTTAAAAACCTTGTTTTTCTTGGTCAGGCCGGAAACTTATCAATCCACCCTCGTATATGCATTTTTATGATCTGGCGAATGATAATACTAGAGTTCTATAAAGGGTGAATGTTCTTGGTACCTTTTTTTGGGTGTGTAATTCCCACCAGCCAGTAATTGCTGGTAGGCGGGCAGTCCTTTCGGACTATACCGGAAGATAGGGCGGAATGCCCTCTTCAGCTTCTTTTCGGGAATCGTGGAAATGGGTGGGTGGTGGTTCGGATGAGGAAAGATCTAACGAAATGAAGACAGAAGAGAATGAAAGAGTGATCCAAGGAAATCACAGAAAAACTTGCGACCAAGGCAGACGGACCCGGAATCTAACCGGCGTCCTCCCGAAACATCGCCATCAACCTATCTACATCTACATTTACACCAATTTCAAATTTACACATAAAACAAAAAATTTACAAAAAAGCCAGAGCCCTTGTCGGCTTTTTCAACTTGTGTTATTAAGAACTATGTTAAAAATAGACTTCACTTATAATTTGAACTCTCGCAGGTAGCAGTATCATCAAGAAATTGGACTTCTGGTCAATATTTCGAGCCATATACCAAAGTAAATTTAATTCGATATTAACCTATTGTATTAGGTACTTTTTTTATTAATATCAATACTTTAAGATAGTTTTTCGGGTTCGATTCCCGGCGAGGCAGACAGGAGCAACAAAGAGTTTTACCTCATTAATAATAAATTAATTTGTAGTTTGATGAAAATAAGTTGATTTAACATTATATTTTTTATTTATAAATGCATATTTTCTGACGTGTGTGTGTAAAAATTGGTTATTCGGTTGAGCCCCCCCCCCAAATAGAATATATAGCTAAGGGCTTGACTAAAACAATCTATTTGCATGATTACGATACATTTCTTTCGATTTGTAAGCTTAGTAGCAAATAAATGCATAATTTACATGTGTTATTACATTATTATATAGGTATGTTCAATGTTGCTCCTCCATCTGATGGATCCAACATGGCGAACGAGAGAATACTCCCTTTTATAGAGCCTTCATCAATACTAATTTATTTAGTACTATATTTAAAAGTGTAGGAGATTCAATTTGACTATTTAGCTTGCCCGGTTTGGTTAGATTTAGGATTTTTAGTGCAATAATAATTAACTGACCCAATGAAAGATGCATTTGAGGAGTCAAAGAAGAAATATAATTTGTGTATTTCAAAAAGTAATTACATACTAACATACGTATTCGATTAGCTGCCAAAGATTTCAACGGTACAGAACATCAACTTCTTCGTACGTGGCTATTGATTGATTGATTGTACGTCATATGTGTAAGATGTATACAAGTAAGGTAAAACGTTTACTGAACATACGATTTTTTTCTTTTTAGTCTTTTATGCATAATATGGTGAACCGATAGAATATTTTTGCCTGTATTAAAATGTCTTCTGATTCTTTAAAACCTGTACTAAACTAAGTAAATTCTCAAAATTTTTTAAACAGAGCATAACGACTAGGTTTGCCACCTTTTCAGGCTTTACATAAAGTATTTCTCGACTAAAAGGTTAAAAAAAAGTACTCAGCATAAAAATAAAGTATTTTATTTTTTGTTTTTAAAAACATATTTTTTGTTACACCTAGCAGCCAGTAACAAATTTCTGTCGCTCTTAAATACATTAATAGTCTCTAAACATGACAAACAAAGATTTAAGTAAACTAAAAGTTCGTTTTTAATTAGTTTTAATGAAGCTTTATTCCTGTCGTCCCGCCATTTTGTGTTCATAACAGAGAATACTCTTTTTGTAAATGCTGAAGTGGCCGGAACGGACAGCAAAAGTGACACTACTTTGAACAGATTTGGGAAATCGGGTTGTTCCGTAAATATGACTTGTCATTTTTCTGTGCAATATTATTGATATAAAAGTACTCTCAATTTCGAATAATCGCTTACAAAATTACGATGTTCACTTAAGGCCGTAAGTAAAGTATTTTTGCGTACTTTATGTATTTTGTAAAGTATAACGTATGCACAGTCGAAATAGAGTACAATACTCTATAATAAAGAACAAGTGGCAACCCTAATAACGACCTTCAGTGGATTTAAAATGCATTTATTGGACGTATTTATATGGATGAGAAAGGTTGTGATCAGATGTTTATCTTTTGAGCGCGCCAATAGTTGCAAATACCTACTAGATGGTGATACACTGCCCTCTACTTGGACCTACATACATTATTTTATTAATTATATGAAAAGATGGCGGAAGGCATTTGTACGAATTTTTTCAAAATAATATCCCTAACACTTGCGACTACTGTTATATGTATATACCTACCTAGTAGTGTAGTGGCATTTTTGAAGTTGATTCAGATTATTTTTAATTACGTTTCGAAAAACAACAGAAGGCATAGACGTGTACATACGTACGTGTGCTTGCTTGTGCTTCTATGTGCGAGCGATAAATCTCGAGAGGAATATTAAATTTACACACAAATTTTAACACATTCCGGAGAGATCTCTAAAGTAAATAATCTTGGAATATTGAAGTTATTTTGAACGCGAAGCGCGATGTGTTTATTTAAGCTGGCGACTAGAAATGTCTGTCTGCTGGAGCGGTCGAGAGAGGGCCAGGTCTTCATCTTTTTCTTCTCCGTGGTCGTTCGCTTCCATATGTACACACACACACACACGCACACAAACACATTCTTAATGTATTTATTAATGGATTGTTTATTAATGTTAGTTTATTTCATTATAATGTTTCTTCTATCGCCAATACGCGCGTGGAGCGGCGGGAGCAGCGCCGGTTATTACACATAGCAATATTAAACACACACGCGGAGGTTTATTGCCCTGATCAAAGATGCTGTTGCTGCAACTTTAACAACGGAGAGAACAAAGCCGCCTCGAATCTTTTTATAACTCTTAAAATAACTGCTCCGTGCTGCTCTTCGAAAACATTTCACTCACGCGAACAAGAAATTCTCTAAATCGAAAATAGAAAATAGAAAACCTGACTAATTAAAACATCTATGGATATATTAAAGGAAGTGTAGAACTGCTAAGGAACAGTGGATTGATATGGTGCGTGAAGAAGTAGAAGTAGTAATAATACAAGAAACGAGGCAGGGACAGGGGTCATTTTGATAGAAAATAAGGAAAAGGCAGGTGTAAAGAATACTTACAGAACCTACAGGCAGGCCATGAGTTAGGAGATATATGAGAAAAGGAAGATAGTGTGGAAATAGGTTATCCCATAATGAGAGAAGAGTTCGATTTAGCATTAAAAAACTTAAAAAATAATAAGGCACCAGGTATAGATGGGATACAGTCAGAAATTTTAAAACACGTTGGACAAGAGATGAGAGATCATATGTTTAATCTGGTTAGTCACATTTACGAGACGGGGAAAGTCCCGCAGGATTATAAACGGAACGTGGTAGTAACCATACCTAAAAAAAGAGGCACGGATAGGTGCTAGACGTTCAGAACGATTAGCTTAACTTTCCATGCGTCAAAAATCTTAACTAGAATTGTACAGAGAAGGATGGAAGAACTATTAGGGGAAGATCATATACAAAAATATATTCCTTTGGCTGATGAAATAAAAGAAATAATGGAATCAGAATACAGTTTGAATTATTCCAATAATAATATCATCAATAGGCATTATATCTAAAACATTCCACGCTAGCCTAACCGAGTTGAAACTGCATAAACTTACGTACATAAGTCTACAGAAATCAGTAATCGTTGATACATGTGGAATAGTACGCAGAGTTCTTAACAGTATCGACATATCCCCTTTTCAGAAAACACAACAGGTTAAATTAGAAGCGGAGTTTTTAATAATCACCGATCATATTTCAGGGCTGAAAGTACTGTTTAGCTCTATAAAATTCAAGAATAGAAAATTGGTTTCCATATTGTATCCCAAAACAGGTTCTTTGGCATTAGTCCGTCTTCACTTGCTCAAAGTTAACAAGTGAAAACTTGAGAAAACCAGGAAGATAATGATAAACAGGACATATTGTAGTTTTAATATTGTCACTGAGAAGTTAGTCATGTGGATCTCCCAATAAGCTCACAGACCCGCCTTTTTTTTGTTTTTGTGTCACACGAGCGAAAATGCGAAATTTAGAGAATGTACAAAATATATCTATTCAACCAAGCCTATCTGAAAATAGTATCGACTTCTCTGTTTGTCTTAAACTAATCGAAATTTTACAATATTTTACAATCGATCGAAGATCGAACAGCCCTTAAAAGCTTGAAACGAATTTCTTTAAACTACTTCGGGGGCATCCATTAATTATGTGAGCTCAGAATAGGGGGGAGGGGTCCCACGAAATATCACCAAATCTCATTTAAACCGAGGGGGGGATAATCGAAAATCTCACGTCAACTTCAAAAAATATAATATTAGAGATATTAAAAAGAAATATTTTGAATGTTCATTTTGCGTTTCCAGTGACTGTCTTCCTGCACCACCAGAAATCTCAGATGACATGTGTCCAATTATTTCGATAAAAAAAGTACACGAGTAAAATCGTAGCATCGTGCTACAGATGGCGTATACTGCGCCATTTGTAGTATTTTCTAGAAAGTACACGAGTCTCCAGGGAGTGAGTAAAAATTAAAAAAAAAGTGTTGTAATCTGTTTTTACTTTGAATTTTATTTAATTTAAATGAATTAACTATAGTATACTTAAACGATTGTTGATAATTTTCCCGAATAATAAAAATAAATTAAGTTTAAGATATTTTTAGCGTCAAGTAAGGGGAGGGGGATTCTGGTATCTCACTAAATCTCACCTAAGGGGGGAAGTCTAAATGGCCGAAAAGGAGCTCACGTAATTAATGGATGTCCCCTTCGTATTTTTCAAAGGATAGTGCCACACTGTGATGACTCCACGTACTTGGTGGGATATCGTGAAGTTCGTTTCTCTAATCGCCACTACTGTTATATTACATTCTCAATCATTTCACAATGAACCAGAATACACATCTAACCGACTCTAAAGTTTTATCAGGGTATTTAAAAGTCCGCTGTATTTAGCGTTGTTCTGACCATAAATAACAGCTTTTTTGTGTTAAATTGTCGTGTTTTCTGGTAGTGTTTGTTGCACATTTTATTTAATGAGAAAACTAATTAGAGATTATTTTTACATTTAATACCTGTTGTAGTAACATTAATAGTAATGTGCACACAAAGGTGTGTTTAAAGTTCGGATGAAAACAATGCTTACTATATTTGTGTATATTGAAAATTTGCGCAATTGAATTACTTTAATCAAGTGTAAGTGTACATAAAAACAATGGAGGAAATAAATAATATCTGAACGCAAACAAAACGCTATTATTATTGCTATTTATATTATAACGGCGGTGTATTGGGCAAAAACGTTGTTCTGTTATCGAATAGGTATTTGATTTACATTACAAGCGCTAAAATTATTTGTTATTGTTTTCCATGTCTTTTATACGTATTAAAAGAACTATTTAAATACAATGTAATAAATACAAGAAAATGGCGTGTAGCAAAAATTCCAAAAATTATGTTACTTTATTTTATGTAACATTAATTAAAAAGGAAGGTATTGTATCCACCGGGAACAGAACCCAAACGAGCATTCTGCAGCACTGAACCACCGATGCTTTCTGCAAAGTGTTTAAATGGTACGAGGGTGGATTGATAAGTTTCCGGCCTGACCAAGAAAAACAAGGTTTTTAAAAATTTTTTTTTTTTATTTCTCAACATAATCTCCTCCAAGGCTGATACATTTCTCATAGCGGTGTTCCAGTCTATTAATGCCATCTCTATAGACTGATTCGTCAAGCTCCTCAAAATAACCATTTACAGCTTCGATTACTTCTTCATTGTCCGCAAATCTCTTACCGCCAAGCCATTTTTTGAGATTAGGGAACAGAAAATAGTCACTCGGGGCTAGGTCTGGAGAGTAAGGAGGGTGCGGCATCAATTCAAACTTTAGATCGTTGATTTTAGCCGTCGCAACGATTGACGTGTGCGCTGGTGCGTTATCGTGATGAAACAAGATTTTTTTCTTCGCCAGATGAGGTCGTTTAATTTTCACCTCGTGGCTCAAACGTTGCAATAAGTCTGCGTAGTATTGACCAGTGATAGTATTACCCTTTGCAAGGTAATCAATGTATATAATACCTCTTGCATCCCAAAAAACAGTAGCCATAACCTTGTTCGCCGAAAAAATTGTTTTTGCCTTCTTTGGAGTTGGTTCCCCTGGTCCAATCCACTGTTTAGACTGTTCTTTGGTTTCAGGAGTGTAGTGGTGGACCCACGTTTCGTCAACGGTTACGAATCGACGCAAAAATTCGCTTGGATTACGCTTATACAATGACAAATTTGCGGTAGAAATGTTTTTTCGAATCAATTTTTGGTCGACTGTTAGCAAACGCGGCACCCATCTTGCACAGAGCTTTTCCATATGCAAATGTTGGTGCAAAATATGTTGCACACGTTCATATGACATCTTACAGGTCTCAGCTATCTCACGCACTTTCAATCTGCGGTCTCCCAGCACTATTTGATGAATTTTTTCGATCATATCTGGAGTTGTGACCTCAACGGGGCGTCCTGAGCGAGGCCCATCAGAGGTGCTCACACGACCCTTTTTAAACTCGGAAACCCACTGCTTAACGGTTGAATATGACGGGGAGGATGTCCCCAGTGTTGAGTCCATCTCTTTTTTAATTTCCTTCGGCGTTAACCCCTTCAAATAAAAGTATTTGATGACAGCACGATTTTCCTGCTTTTCCATTTTTACGAAAACCACAGAGGCGTCTTGTTCAGCGTGCTGTCAAACCTACACTAGCAAGGAGATCGGGCTGAAACTATAGCTACAAGCTATCCAAGGATGGTACTATAGAATGTCACCTCAAGGTAGGCCTAGTGGCGTCATCTCTTGGTTAGGCCGGAAACTTATCAATCCACCCTCGTACATTTCCATTTACCTTCTTCTCTATATCCATACAAAATATCTATCAAACAAATAAAATTAAAATTTTCTTTTGAAAAATGAAACCATTTAATCAGTATTTTCTTATAACGTTGTCACGTTCAACTATCGTCAGTAAACCGACTTTACAGACAACCGATTTTTTCTAGATAAAAGGTACCCTATATGCTTTTCTGTGCCTCCCGAGAATGTGTCTACAAAATTTCATGATACTCGATCGAGCACACGGAGAAAATGAAAACCGAAAATTTACCTAAAGATAAAAGCGATATTTACAATTTATCCTATTAGTCCGTTGCTTCGTAAGCGAAAATAATAATAATCACAGTTCGGACGCGAATTTGTAAAAATAAAATCCCAGCAGAAATAAATTTACTATGTATTTTAATTGATATTACAAATTCAATTGTAATAATTAAGAAACTAGAAATAATTTTTAAAGAAACGTCAAAGTTGAGATTTTTACAAGTTACCTAATAAATTACAATCGAAAATTGTAATAAAAATGTAGTTTAAAGCGTGAAATCGACCGTATAAAACTTTTTTTATTTCCCTCTGGAATAATGTTTTTTCTTGATAAAAGGTCCCCTATGTGTTTTTATGTACCCCTTACAAAGTGCTTACAAAATTTCATGTTGATCGGTTGAATAGTTAAAGCTTGAAAAACCGACAAACAGGCGCACATACATATATGATAAAATATCTGGAATGAAATAAATTTCTTTCCCCTAATTTTATAATAAATACTAAAAAAAAGTACTACAATCTTCGGTGCCCACACATGCTAAGCCTGCCCTAGTAGTTTTTGAGCTTGCTCTATCCGCTGGTCTAAGTTAAGGTATTACAGTAGTGCCACTGTACTAGTAAAAGTAGTGATAAGGTTTAATATTATTCTATTACAGTTCGAATTTGTAAGTTTAGAAGAATTGTTTTACCATGGATAATTTTGGTGAAACATTCATTTGCAATACGTACATTTCTGAAAATCCGATCTGGGTTTTGGATTTGGTTCGTGCAATAAAGATTTCGATGTGCTCACAGTATGTAATACCTACTATTAACAAAGTTAAAGAAAATGGTGCGAGATATGTAGAAGTTAATGTGGAAAAATTCGGCTCTCAACCTACCTGCCTTGTTTACACACTTTGGCTCATGTCGCAAAGAAATTCTTTATCCTGAATATAAATATACATACAATGTAGAAATCTTCCCGAAGTGAGTTAGTTTTAATATGAAATATTCTCAATTTTTTACCCACTACACACTTCCTCAATATGTATGTATATTTATATTCAGTATATAGTTACATTAGTTCGACGGATCTATGACTAATAGTACGGTTTGTCGTTGTTGCTGTTGTCATCTCTCGTAGCTTAGTGGTCAAAGCATTGGCGCGTAAAGCCAAAGAGCCCGGGTTCGATTCCCGGCGGGGGTGTGACAACAGCAACAATGTTTCCTCATTAATTTGAGGAAGTGAGTAGTGGGTAAAAAATTGAGAATATTTCATATTAAATTCTTTATCGTTTTTTGAACGTGTAGAATATATTTTTTCAACTATGTCTATCTAAAAATATCTCTTGCTTCCCTGAAAACTATCCTAAACCAACCAAACTCTCAAAATCTATTGAACCCCCGTAGAATTTTAGGGTTCCGTCCCTCAAAAGGAAAAAGGAACCCTTTTGGGATTAGTTCGTTGCCTTTCTGCCTGTCTATCTGTCTGTCTATCTATCAGTGTGTCTGTCAGTCTGGTAAACCCTTTTTTCCAAGGAACAGTGTAAGTTTGAAGTTGGAATTAATACGAATGAATCAACGCAATCGATAGTTACTGCCATTTATGTCGCATATTCTGACAATTTTTCAATTGTAAAATCGTAATTATACGCTTAAGGACTGATTTTTGAGGAAAATTTAAAGCATACGCTGAAAAAGCGGGAAATCTCTTCTCGGTTCGTTTGACGGAAGGACTATTTTCATTCCTGATTTTCGTCAGTCTAAAATTTAGGATTTACATATAAAACCGTAGCTGTTTTATTTTGTTTGCTCGTGTTTTAATTTTTTTTTTCTATCATTATTTAAATCATTTTAAGTATGATAAATAAATGTTAATCCGGATAATACTTTTGGATAAATTGCTAAACGAGTAATCTGGCGCCGAAAAGCTAAAACTGACTGCTATTTATATATATATGTCAACAAAAGACAAACGACTTTACCGGAGCTGTAATTAAAGGTGGTTTTTGTTTAATGATTTAGAACTAACTCTTAATAGGTACTGATTTAAAAACTAGATTTAGAGATTTGGTTGTTGAACCACAAACGTGTATAATTTATTCTACGCACATTAGTGAAAGAACAATGTACTTTCTGTCGGTTGTTTCTATCATTGTACGATTTCAATGGAAATTACCGTACGTTTTAATTATTATTCTCCTTTCAGAATTAGAAATTAAAAATTAAGTGCAAGGAAGAAGGAACTGAACAATGGTCACAGGGGCCGTTCTACGTAAGCAGATGTTTTACAATTATTAACGTCCCCACCCCCTCGTTAGCAAAAGTAACTAAAGCTCCCCCCTCCCCTCCCCCTCCCACTCCCACTCCCACAATATACATTGGCACATGCATTTTTCAGTGTGTCCTGGTTTCTTTATTGATTGAAAATGCGTTTCGTTTTCAAATATAGACAAGTATAATTGCCATATGGGACGAAAACACCATCCACACCCCCCTCCCATCCCCCATGTCATTAAGAATAAGCAAAGCTAAGATTACCCGCCCCCTGTACTGTTTACGTAATACTTGAATGGCCCCCCTCATCTACAATGAAAACTTAAACATTCAGCAAACTTACAAAACAATACAGTTGCCTCAAAAGAGAAAGTGAGGTTAGAATACTATTTTTGTAAGTTAATTTATTTGTATGCTTTTAAAGTGTTATTGATTATTATTTTGTCCATATATTAGCTTTAGTTCTGCAAAATTGTATCAATGAATCATGAAGTTTTATAGTCATTGCAACTAAAATTCCAGATGATATTAATGTCTTGTAATATCTTCTATTCCTCTATCTAAACTAGAACTAAATACTGTAGTGTTCGTGGAGTTAACAAAATTAACTGATAACGACAAAAACTATTTATTTACACTAATTATTAAAGAACCTAAAAACACTATTAAGTTATTGCTAAACTTAGGTTATGAATTATTCTATTTATTTGCACTACTGTTGATATATCACTATTCACTGCGCTATTTATTTCACTTCTATCACTGTCAATTTATTTCTGGATTCACTTTTGCAACGGTCAATTTATTTCTTTTCCTTTCGGCGATCGTCTCTTCCTTTAAATACTCTTTTGTTTACTTTCTGGAACCTTCTGGAAACATTCGGATAATTTATTTTTTCTTTGGACTGTTTAACTACGGCGCACATGATGAAAGGCGCCCGCGGTTAGTCCCCGAATCGATAAGCTGTTCACGCACACGTGTGCCCGATCGCATACAAACACACTCGTCCTCGCTACAATACCCATGAGTCTATAAGACGAAAAAAATTCTAAAAAATTTAATTCTAGAATTAAACGTAAGGAATAATGAACTAGACATCAGATTGATTTATAACAAAGCAATTAGCAGATAAATATAGAACACACAGAAACCACAAAGTTATTTCAAAACAGAAAGTGAGGTTAGAATAGATATTATTTTTATTGTTTAAAGAATCGTATTCTAACTACTGTCTGCAAAAAAATACCTATCAATAGTAAATTTACAACTAATAATGTCAATGATAATACATGGGACGTTAACACACTGCACCGAAAAATTTGATACTGCAGGTTATGTTCTCCTTAACGTTTCTTTGCTTCATTCTGTTCATTTTTTATGTATGTAGATCGATCTGTAAAATGTATGTTAGCTTTTAGTTCTTTTTTATCAGGGTTGTAATGTAGACATAACGTTGTTTGTTGCCAATTTAAATAATAAATCAGTTTATTTATTTCAAGGCCCAATAAAATTGCGTAGGAGTTTTCGTATATCAGCGAAAACAATGCTCTTTTAATAAATAACATTATATTAATCATAATTTATTTGGTCATAGTTATTATAATTCGTATGGGCACATTAGAGTTGTTTATTTTCAAGCTGCATTGTTCTTTTCCTGGAAATAATATTTATTCAGTAATAATAATAACAACAGCGATTGAACAATTTAACAATAACGTTCTTTATTATTTTTTTGTTCTAGAATAAAATATGCTTATTAATTATAAGTTGTGCGCAATGCGTTTATTATACTTTTCATGTTTATGAATGCAATGTTTTACATGTGTACATACAACATATAAATATAATAATAATAATAAATAATATCACTTATCTCAAATTGTTGTCATATCTCAATGGAAAACGTGCACACAAGAACTCTTTCTTTATTCTTTATTATTTATCGTTAAAAAAACGGAATGCTGTTTTATTATAAAATACAGGTAAGGCGAAACGTTCACCAAACATAGAAATAACATTTCTTTATCACATGAGGAAAATGTATAATTTTGTGATCTTGTAGAATATGTTTTTATCAACCACGTCTACCTGAAAATGTCACCTACTCCTCTGAAAACTGTCCTAACCCTAAAATCTTGAAAGAAAAAATGGCTGACAGTATTTGTACCAATTTTCCTACACCACGTCGTATTTAAGAATTTCAAAAAATGATGCCGCCCTTTGATGATTGCATATTGCATCTAAAGCCGGGAATACATTGAGAAACATTACCATTCGTTCTTATTCGTTTGTGTTACCTGTATTGCTAGTCTTTGTAGACATTCCCGGCAGCGTTACTGAGTAGACTGACACATATGAATGAATTACATTCCCCTATTTACATTTGCTTGCATTCCACCAAGTTCTACCCATTCGCGAGGTTTTATTTGGTATGTGAGTATCAGTAACTACGTGTTTAGTTTATTATTTAAAATGGTATAAAATAATTCAAAATGGTCTGTATTCTGTCGAAACTGCCAGACGCAGATCGCGATTTCGATCTTTTTGGATCTCATCAGCGCGTCGCAGACAGCTCCGACAGAACACAGACCAACTTTTACCTGCTGTCTTAACAGCGCGTAAACGCCATTTGTAGTCTTCGACAGAATACAGACAACTTCGAATTATTTTATTCGATTATGGTAACGTGCCTATCACGTTGAGGTTAACTACGCCGGGATTCGTTTCAGTAAGTAGATATCTATATATTTAAATGGACCTTGTTGGAGGATACGTAATTCTAAAATGTAGCAGCGTACTACAGATGGCGGTTTCCGCGCCATTTGTGGTATTTTCTAATTTAAAATGGTAATAAACGTTTAAAATGTCAGATTTGTAGTTTCAAAACAGTGAAGTAATTTCTGTTTTCAGTTTTTTTTTCCTTTTCGTCACTGTATTATTTTATTGATAAAGACCAACCTGTCTCCTCGAATTCTAGCAATCTACTGAAAATTATTTTCAACACGTCCACACACAAACGCTTACCAGAGTTCTCAAACAATCTCGACTTGCATTTCCTTGTGTTCTTTTTATCAACAGAGGACTGAAGACGTTCTTTCGCATTGTTGACCATTCGAATCAAAATTTAGTAGCTGCAAATCATCACAAACGACCGTTTACACTTCACGAACGATTGCGAACGAATGGTAACGTTTCTGAGATGTATTCCCGCCTTTATGTTCGGTTCTCAACTTGCCATTAGTGTACGTATTACATTAAAGTTATTCTCTATTTATTTTTGATCCTCAATTGTTAATTTCGCAATTATTGTTAAAATGTTATCACCTAAATGGCCACTATTCATTATTCCCAGTCTGATAATACGTACAATATATGCAGATAAATAGCCGCTCGTGTGTTTGTATGACAGATAAAGCACACATACATACACAGATACGTGTGTAAAAGCGCGCAAGGTTGAAAATAAAATAAAATGCTAAATTATTTCGCTCCTGAATTAGTTTTAATTGATCCGAATGAGTTTTTTAATTTTCTTGTTGTCACACCATAAATGTAATTAAAAGATGGAGGATTAATTGATTGATAAAAACAAAAAGTACCTACATCATTCATCACACAAGTATGACACAAACAAAATAGTTGCGACTAATAAAGAATAATTTACTACCTATATATAATAAATTGACGTCATGATTTTATTACTAAAAATAGCACTTTAATCATTTTGATGTATGTACATACGTATACATAATACATGCATACAACAATAAAGTAAATTATTACAAACAGCGTAGTGGGTGCGATCTGTTGAAAGTTGCTACATTTTTGTGGAATTCAGAAATGTCAAGTCCATCATAAAACTGAAACTCACGGCGTGTAGCTGCCCTTACATGGTAGACACGTAGCCAAACAGAGCAAAAAGTTGATGGTGGTCAGTATTAGATTTCGTTTTTGAAATTTTTTCTGGTATTTTGAAATCATCCCATTTCATTTTGCTCATCTTGAATATTTACTTATCACAATCTCTTTTCATCATCATAAAGTCGTCAGTCCCAAGACTGGTTGGACACGCTCCTGCAATCCTTTCTATCCTGAGCTAATATCTTCGATTTCCCTAAACTAGGCCATTCATATCATTAACTATTTGCGAACAGTAATCTATTCTAGGTCTGCCTCTATTCCTCTTGTTTCTGCTTCTAATTTGTTTCTGATGAGCCAGTCCTATATGTCTGAGTAGGTGTCCTACCAATCTATCTCTCTTATTTTTTATTAGACTTCCAATGAGTCCTCTGTTTCTCCTATTCTTCTGAATACCTCTTCATTTCTAACCTTCTCCTCTTATCCATGATATCCTCGTCATTCATCTGTAACGTCACATTTCGAATGCTTCTAACCTTTTTGTCCGCTACACCCAAAAGAAATAGTTCGAAATGTGCTGTTACAGGCGAATTATGAGGATACCGTGGATAAAAAAGGTGTTAATCCAGAGCTGGTCAAACTCTGAATTCTTAGGAGCGACTACATTGTATGCAACAGAGACAGATATAGAAACGTGCGATACCTGTCTCTCTTCTTCCGTAACTGAGCCACATTCATAACCAAACCTTTTGATTATGGTTATAGAGAAATAGAGACAGGTATTCTTTACATGTGACACTATACCTGTCTCTTTTGGATCACGAGGAAAACAGATGACAGTAGATTTGTATATCTCTCTCACTTATTCTTGCAGAAACACCTAGGAGCGCTAGGAGCGAAGTTTGGCCGGGTCAGTATTAGTCCGATAGGTTTCCTAGATATTAGCTATGCATGTCATCGGACAGCGTCATTAGCAGGAGGGCTTTTCTATACATATATTCGTACTGTTTTCGTATTCATGTACATATCTTTAAAAATACAGTACATACTTCCAGGAAATAAAAAAAAAGGCGGATTGATTTTTAGTTTTTATTTATTCTTCCAAATATATTTGTCTCTTTGTGCGTTCCATACTAATCTACTACTTTCGTATATCTTTTGCCATTTTCTATCAGTACCTACCCTACTTTTATAGACGATTGACATCAATATTTCTGGAAAAATTGGTCAACACGTTCTTCGTCATTGTTATCATTAATCATAATCTTAATATTGTGACATATTATAGCGTCGCAAAACTTGTGACTCTTTCCTTTTTGTTGCATCACATAATTTTCTTGATAAAATGTTACTAATGCGAATTATTACGTATCTATAATATTTTAAAACTGCAAATGCCTAGTCGTTCTCGGTACCGAATTTCAAGCGTTACTTTATGGATTAATGTAGCATTTAATAGATCGGTATGAAGAGCAATTTTTCCTGGCCTATGCTGGTATGTCGACGATCGGGTTGCGAAATTTGAGGTAAACCAGAAAACTGTTGGGTAGGCAACAGTTGTTCATGTATGTTACGGAGTTGCATACCTTCGGTGTACGCCATACCATCATCCCCCGAATTCTCTACACAAATACGTAGATGCGACGAGGTGCGTGTACTTTTGCGTGGAAATGGCGAATGTTTTGAATTGTGCATCGCAATCGCGTCGTTATTGTTTTGTATTGTTGTCACAGTTGAATTCCAGAAGGGAATTTTTTTGTTGTGTCTTTTTTCCTACTGTGCTGTGTGCGGTGGCAAACTCGGCAACAATAACCAAATCGAATTAAAAGCGCGTCAAGCAAGAGGCGATACAAAAAAGAAGTGGTTGGTTGGTAGGTGGAAGGAATTGGAGTAGAAAATAAAAATTGTTCTCCGACTCGAGCCAGCAGCCTTCGGTGGCCGAGACGAGTCAGCAGCAGCGCTGCCAGGATATGGATGCATTTCCGTTCTCAAAGGGGCTCGTAATTATGGCCGTTAATGCGATTACTTCGTTTCTGAACTTAACAGAACAGAGTGACAGAGCAGTAAGTCCATTATAGGCCCTTGCGAACTGCAATAATTTCGTCGTCTAGAAGCTCTTAACGCGCGCGGTGTGGTGCGGTTCGTCTATGCTGATGCTGTTGCGGCCGCAGTTACGCGGTGTTTTGGAGTCTCGCGTAAATTGCTAACGCTGCACTGCATGCCGTACTTTCGAGTGTTTCTGGCTACCGCTAGGCCCGGATTTTATCACAACGGCTCACTCTCTAATCGTAAGTTAATGTGATAATTTTATTTCGTTTCGAAATGTATTAGGTACCTCTACCTAGTACAATAGTAAATTATCACTTACTACGAGAACAATCGACAATGGATTTTTTTAATTTTATTCTTCACTGTTTTCACACGCATTCTCTCTTTTTACTAATCACTAGCTAGACCCATCCAAATTTGGACGGTTAATTTTACATATAGCGTTCGGTAAAAGCCTTTCTTCGAATAATACTGTAAACTTCAAACGTTAAAATTTTAAGGCTAGAATTACGGTAGAGAATAAAGGTAAGCCTACCTATTGGGATCCGTCAAATGGGCATACACCATCTGGTGGCAAAATTTATAACTCGAATGAAGGAAAAATGTACATAGGAACTGTGCACGCAAATTGTAAAATTGTTTATTAAAATAATAAAACAAAAATAACGTGAATCACTTTTTAAATCCGAAGTTTGTAAAAAGTAGGCGGTACACTTGACGGAATTTGTTATTTCCGAATTTTATAATGTGATTGGCACTAAAAACACGCTCACCTTCAACGAAATTTCCTTTCCGAGGCTTTGTGTCAGCCCAATCATATATTGTGTCAATCATTTTACCGTAATTTAAAACCTTTAAAATTGCACGGTACACTATAGGAACTACGATAAATTTTCCCTAATCGGCGCCATGTTTTTAGGCTCCTCCCATTTGACGGATCCCAATTGCTCTGGGTGTATTTACGAGAAGCAAACAATGTGAAGTCTTATTAAAATAAGAGATCGCAAAGAGAAATAATGCAAAGGTAGCTGCGAGAATGCACACGTTTGCCAAACAATGGAAGGTCAAAATTTGGACCGTCAAAAATTTTTGAAACCATAAATTACTCAAATAAATTATTAAAAAAATGTTTTTCTGTATCTTTTTCGATTTTTTTCGTTCAATTTAGAAATTCGAAAAAGATTGTTAAAGGTGTATGTTTGGAGCGCGACGCTGTACGGATCTGGAACATTGACGATGGTTGCGAGGGAATAGAAAATGTTACAAGCGTTCGAAATGAGGTGTTACAGGCGAATGATGAGGATACCGTGGATAGAGAAGGTTAGAAATGGAGAGGTATTAGAAAGAATAAGAGAACGGAGAACTTTATGGAAGTCATACGAAATAGGCGAGATAGGTTGGTGAGGAACCTTGAGGGATGAGGTGCTGGTCAGAGACATATTAGAGACAAAAACAGGAATTAAAAAGAGTAGAGGTAGACCTAAATTAGATTACTGTTCACAAATAGTTAAGGATGTGGGTTGTTCTAGTTTTAGGGAAATGAGAAAATTAGCTCATGAATTAAGAATAGAGGTAGACCTAAATTAGATTACTGTTCGCAAATAGTTAAGGATGTGGGTTGTTCTAGTTTTAGGGAAATGAGAAAATTAGCTCAGGAATTAAGAATAGAGGTAGACCTAAATTAGCTTACTATTCGCAAATAATTAAGGATGTGGGATATTCTAGTTTTAGGTAAATGCGAAGATTAGCTCAGGATAGGGAAGAGTGGAGGTGCGTGTCCAACCAATCTTAGGACTGACGACGTTTTGATGATAATGATGATTTAGATAAAAAGTATGTTTCAAGATGACCCTTGTCATTTTTGAATCGTTAAACTTTTTATGTTTCTAACTCAAACGAAAGCTAAACATCACTTTAATAAACTTATCTCGGGTAAAGACCGCAAATGTAATTTCTCCCACCGAAAGGAAATCTATTGCATTTCATATCTTGTGAATGATAGTTAAGATAAAAAATTAGTAAGGATATGTTTTTTTTTCTGGACTTCGATAATAGTTTTCAAAAGTATTCCGACTCGACCTAAAATTACTTGTCGCCCCTGGTCTAGAACTATGGAATTTCGCGTGAAGACGGGGAATAACCCTAAGGGAATTAGTTTAGAAAAATATTTTTAAGCAAATGTTAACATTCTAGATATTGCAAGTAGGCAAGGCAAAGTCGCTTTCTTCTGTTTTTATTCGCTAGCATCATAAACCACTTAAATTAATCGTTATTACATTTCTCTCATCTTTTGCCAAATTTCTATAACTTTTAACGGAAAAATGGTATTGAGTGATGGACAAACACACAGATAAACTTACGGTAGAATATATTATTAATTATTAGAAATGTACTTGTTTTTTCGAATCTGTTAAGCATTTTTAAGTAGTATGATGGCCTTGTTGAAGGAAGTTTACAATTGAAACGGGACGCGTAACAATAAGTTAATTTATATCCAATTAAGTATTAATTGTAACGGAAGCGTTTTGAAGTTTCATTATGGGCAATTAGTAGATGGAGCCGTCCTTTGTTTTATATACGTATTGCCGCGTTTGCATCATTTGTGTGCAAGGAAAAAAGCATGTATTTAAGGCCTATGTCTATTTATGAATAGAATGCGCTCTTACTCCCTTTTCTATGGGTGTGGAAAGTAGTCGGTTAATTCTTAACCCTTAAAAAAAGTGGGGTGTTGTACAAAACCACAATGTGGGAATATTTCCTAATCGTTATTAAAATTTTAGAATGCTGCTGCGTCACACGTATTTCATTCGCTTTTTTTTTTTTGAAAAAAATTTACGAAAAATATAACGAGGCACATATGATTATTTCGTTTTCCTTTTTAAGGTTCCGTATTTCAAAAGGTAAAGTGGAACCCTTGTAAAATTATAGAATCGCTTCATTGTTC
>NW_020439506.1:1159765-1171865 GCF_000699045.2 Agrilus planipennis | reverse complement strand
TACATTTCTATCTTAGATACCACCCTGTACCTTTATAAAATTTCTTAATAATAGTAGATCGTTCTAGAATATTCTAGAATATTTGGACAAAATCTAGAAAATTCTAGAAATCTTTGATAATTAATTGCGGACATCTGGAACTTTCCAAATCATTCCGGGTATTTCTAAAACTTTTTGGAACATTGCATATCGATTTTAGCCGTTGCACACAATTTCTGAACTTTCTATATCATTTCAGAAATTTTGAGAACCTTCTAGAACATTCTAGATCTATTGTAACAGTTGCACACATTCTAGAGTGTTCTGGATCATTTCAGAAATTTTTAGAACTTTCCAAAAGGTCTCATATGTTAGAAAAGGACAGATATGTATTTTTTCACATTTTCGCCACCCACAACCACCCACCGTGCGATCATAAATTGAGATGTAAGCTATCCTATCTTTCAAGTTGTATCAAACTGCACACGGTGTACAAATTTGATTAAAATCCGTGAAGTAGTTTAGGAGTCCATCGCGGACAAACAACGTGACACGTAATTTATATATATTAAAATGTTGGGCGCGGAGATCATAGTGAAGCATACTTTTTGAAGACATTATTTCAACATATCAGCCTGCCTCCGGCGGACAGGAGCGTTAAAGTAACTCCAGTTTGTCATAAATGTACCTAATAACCTTACAATAACGTTACTAATGCATATAAATTTCCATACCTAACCTAACCAAACAATAACGTTAGCAATGCATATACATCAAGCAGTCGCACTAGAACCGCGTAAACGCAGATAACTCTGATTCTCAGTTTACTAAAGTGTTTTATTCATTTTTATTCACAGAAAGCATTAGTTTTATACATTTCCTAGTACGATATCGGAATTTCATACAATTCCTAAGAAATATATACATTTCCCAGGATATGTGTGTTTTAAAAAATCTTTGACACAATATTTCATAGATTTCCTAAATAACCTCGGAATTGTATACAATTTCTAGATTTCATACATTTTCGGTAGCATGTACAGTTATCGTATACCGAATGTGTACGTACTTTCGCGTTAATGCTGTTTTTTTGGTTTGTGCACCTCGATGGGTAGGTTATGGTTGGTACTTTCTTTAGAATCCGGCCGGGTACCGGATAATGACGCCTGGTATTGGTACTGGGAAGTGCCAGATAATTCTACTAGAGAAAAAAGAAAAAAATTAACACCAGCAGTAAACTATCTAATGAAAATTGGTATGTCCTAATTTATATTATTTATTGATTACTCTACTAAATTATTTGTTATTTTGATATATAGTTCTGGGGGTTCATTTTTTCTTTAGGATTATTATTCAATACTCAATCCTCTCGTTAAAAATTCGCCAATGAAGAATTAAAATTTCCTTGGACTTTTTGAACGGGCCTTGTTGTGGTTGGGACTTGGGGAGGGTGAGATTTAATGAAAATCTGATCAGAATCACTAACTGTAGTGGACACCCGGTTTTCCGGTATTCGGCAATCCGGTGCACCTCTAGCTCTAAATACACTTGACTTCCACGTGTTAAAAATCCTTTTTAAGTCGAATTGTCCCCTAATTTCCAATGGCAAAAATCTTATCCAGCAACTTTAAATTAAAATGACCCCCTATAAGCCGAAGTATTCCGTAACTGGAATGGAATTGTTGACTTCTAAAATCCTATTAAATACAATGATTTTAGTTCCTTTTTAAATATAAGTAATTCGGATAGTTAGATATATCAAATAAGATTTCAGAAAAGTATTTAAACAGTTTATGTATGCATATGTTCAAGAGTCATATTAACTAATCATTTTTTACACAACCCAACTAAAATTACGTAATACGTAATGATTGTCTTTTCAAACTTCCCTGAAATCGAACTAGTCAAGATGGCTTATGCCAGTTCAAATTAAACGGAGAGATTTGATTAAATTCAGATAAGAGATGGTTGCATTTTACTTACTTAATTTATAATAGCTATTAATTTATATGCACAATGTCAGTTGTGGAAGAATTGGCTCCAGCGTTCAGTCTTAATACCTACTTACTGTTAAAAGTGATCACGTAAATGGAAACAACTGCCAAGTTTAGAAATAAATTGATGAAACATATTTATTTAAAAAACCTCGGTAAAATTCAGTTCCACTATCGGTTACATTCAACATAAAATTACATTTCGTTACAAAAGTGTCTAACTGTGTATACTTTTCCGTGTTTTCTCACATCGCATCGAAGGTCATTTAGGAGAAAACAAGTGGCAGGGCGGCGGCGCGAATACGATGATGATGCCAAGACGCGTCTAGAAAAAGTGTTCGTTATTTTGGATATGGTGCTTACACACAAACACACACGGACACACGCCGTTATAATTCTTTGTGGTGTTATGTCATAACGTGTTTGTTTATACTACGATAAACGATGAAGCGTTGGTGTAGATCAGTGCCCGTATCACGTTAGAGATAGTGTTCGGTTAAAAGGTCGTGAGCCGTGTTAAAATTTGATTTCATAGTGCATAGTATTCATGTTTATGTTACCGGAAACGTATGAAATCCGTCATTGTATACATTTCCTAGGAGATCTATCCATTTCCAAAATAGCAATCGGAAATGTATTACAGGTAAAACTAAATAGGCAATAATACGGCAGGTTGTTTGGTGACGTCATTGTTTGGATAGGGGGATTTATGACAGACTGGAGTTTCTATAATGCCCCTGCTCGTTGGAAGGGGACTGAAATGTTAGATGTTAGAATAATGTGACGAGGTTATCTTTGTTTCAGAAAACACTATGATCTTGAATTTTTAGAATGTTGTAGAGGTTATAATGCTGATGATTTTCATATAGCAGCGAAACCCGACGTTGCTCGGGTTAAAATATAAATATACATTTCTATCTTAGATACCACCCTGTACCTTTNAATAGTTTTCAAAAGTATTCCGACTCGACCTAAAATTACTTGTCGCCCCTGGTCTAGAACTATGGAATTTCGCGTGAAGACGGGGAATAACCCTAGTAAGGATATGTTTTTTTTTCTGGACTTCGATAATAGTTTTCAAAAGTATTCCGACTCGACCTAAAATTACTTGTCGCCCCTGGTCTAGAACTATGGAATTTCGCGTGAAGACGGGGAATAACCCTAAGGGAATTAGTTTAGAAAAATATTTTTAAGCAAATGTTAACATTCTAGATATTGCAAGTAGGCAAGGCAAAGTCGCTTTCTTCTGTTTTTATTCGCTAGCATCATAAACCACTTAAATTAATCGTTATTACATTTCTCTCATCTTTTGCCAAATTTCTATAACTTTTAACGGAAAAATGGTATTGAGTGATGGACAAACACACAGATAAACTTACGGTAGAATATATTATTAATTATTAGAAATGTACTTGTTTTTTCGAATCTGTTAAGCATTTTTAAGTAGTATGATGGCCTTGTTGAAGGAAGTTTACAATTGAAACGGGACGCGTAACAATAAGTTAATTTATATCCAATTAAGTATTAATTGTAACGGAAGCGTTTTGAAGTTTCATTATGGGCAATTAGTAGATGGAGCCGTCCTTTGTTTTATATACGTATTGCCGCGTTTGCATCATTTGTGTGCAAGGAAAAAAGCATGTATTTAAGGCCTATGTCTATTTATGAATAGAATGCGCTCTTACTCCCTTTTCTATGGGTGTGGAAAGTAGTCGGTTAATTCTTAACCCTTAAAAAAAGTGGGGTGTTGTACAAAACCACAATGTGGGAATATTTCCTAATCGTTATTAAAATTTTAGAATGCTGCTGCGTCACACGTATTTCATTCGCTTTTTTTTTTTTGAAAAAAATTTACGAAAAATATAACGAGGCACATATGATTATTTCGTTTTCCTTTTTAAGGTTCCGTATCTCAAATGGTAAAGAGGAACCCTTGTAAAATTATAGAATCGCTTCATTGTTCGTCTGTCCGTGAAGATCCTTTTTTTCGGGAACGCGCGTGGAGATAGCAAGTTGAAATTAATACCAAATAGTTAGGTCGGTAATTCCTGCTGTGAAAAAGGCAAACTTCTAAATCAATGCAATCAAAAGATTACGGCCGTTTGTGTCACATGATTTGACATTCACAAGGGAATCAAAACCTATAGGGTACTTCCCGTTGACTTAAAATCATAAAATTTGACAAGAAGCAATGTCTTACACAAATACAATAAATTTGTAGTAACATCACAAAAAAAATATTTTTCAATTGAAATATTGTAGTTATACATTTTGAGGACTACTAAACGGATGACCGATGAAGTATTATATATAGTCACAATGGAACCCTCGAACCCTACTCGAACATGACCGGTTTTTTTTCAGTAAATACATTTGATGCCACTAGTTGATGTTTATGTTAGGCGTATTAATAATTGCTGTAAACTTTTAATTTTCCACCTTTCTAGTTATATGAACATTATTTTAATGACATTCAACAAATAGGTTTTTATTTTAAGAAACTATTTGACTCAAGTACCGAAATATGGGTACTGAAATCTGATCTTCTCGAACGTATTCAAAGATCCAAACTGTATCAATTAAATCAAAACAGACAGGAATTGCAGTACAAAAATGTTGTGTTACTACAAAAAATATACCTGGGCATAGGAAAAATATTTTTATTTTATTTATTGTTGTGATGGTTGTGGAGCATTGTTTTTACAAAGGTTATTCACCTACCTATATACGTATACCGGGCGTTTCAGGGTTAATTGGTCTAAAATAAAATCTGAATTCGGGAGCCTAAAACAAAAAAAGTATGTCTAAGAATGTTTTGCCCCTCCAAAGATGGAAGGCAAAATTTAGCTTTAATTTTTTCCTCAAATTTGGAAATCATATCAAATCGATAATAGCCTACTAGGTATTTGTAATTTTATGAAATAATATACTTTTTCAAGTCACCGGTGTGGGTCATGAGTAGGTAGTTCATTTGTTTATTGGAAAAAGAGCAGTTCTGTTAAAAAAGTGGTAAAATTTTATAAATAAAGCAAGGCTTCGATTTTGATGCATTTTCCTTTTGTGATGAAATTCGAACTAAAAAAAATTTTAGTGAAAAAAATAGAGGTTACTAATAACATCTTTCGTAACAATAGGGAATGAATTAAAAAAAGAAGACTTATAAGGGTTCCTATTAGCAGAGAAAAAAATTCAAAACCAATTTTTGGTCTCATCTTTGAAGAGGCATAACTGTTTAACTAATTGTAAGCGTGTCCAGATATATCCTCCTAGGATTTTTTTTCTTATTTTGGGGTCCTGAATTCAGATCTTAAGTGACCAGTTAAACCTGAAACTCACTGTACGTTTAACGCGATTATTTTTGCTTGTTAGTAAACACTTTAAACTATCACAGTCATAAAACTTGATCCGTACTAGGTAATAACGAAAACTTTTTAGAGCTCCTGAAAAATTGTACCTATACGTCCCTTTTTTTTTATTTACGGATTTTATTTGGGGAATATCGTTGGTTGCAATGAATGAATAGCAAGTTGGAAAGTTTGTCGTTAATAAATCATATGGCTCGCACGATAGCAGCGGTCGTGACTGTAGTTCCCATGTGTGAAAAACATTCATCTTTTTACATTAATAAATAATAATTTCTTCAGTTACTTTGTTTTAATAATCTTGGAAACAATAGACATTCGAAGTTGTTTGAAATTGATTCCCAGTTCTTAACGACATTTCTTTTTATTGTCAAGTCAGTAAGATGGTAAAGGTATTCCTAGAAAAATGTTTACCTAAACTGCTTGCTATTTTATTTCGTTCGCGATTTCTCAGAAATGGCGTATTTACTTTAGCAATAATATTGCCTTACAGGCAGTGCAATACAGAACTGAGGTTGCATAAAATAAATGTTAAAACATCAACGAGTGCATTAACCATTAACATCAGGTCGTCGAATATGAAATTTACTAAAGAATTCTATAAAGAATTACAACCGAACAAAATCGTAAATGGAAACTCATGAAACAGTAACGTGTTTCTAATATCCTATACAGGGTGTCTTAAAATTGTGTACGTATGTAAAGCAACAGTAGGTAGTCTATTGAACCTTATTTATCTATATGTATGTATACCAAAGCCATTTCGAACAGTTAATTTAAAAATTCAAAAAAGATTCTTAAAGGTGTATGTCTGAAGCGCGGTGGAAGAAGAAGCGTTGGAAATGTGGTGTTACAGGCGAATGATGAGGATACCGTGGATAGAGAAGGTTAAAAATGTAGAGGTATTAGAAAGAATAGGAGAACAGAGGACTTTATGGAAGTCAATAAGAAATAGGCTGGATAGATTGGTAGGACACCTCCTCAGGTATGGAGGGCTAGTCAGGGACATATTAGAAGCATAAATAGAAGTTAAGAGGGGTAGAGGTAGAACCTTCTCTGGCATGAGGGACTGTTCAGAGACATATTAGAGGCAGAAACAGGAATTAAGAGCAATAGAGGTAGACCTAGATTAGATTACTGTTCGCAAATAGTGACGGATGTTCTAGTTTAGCTCAGGATAAGAAGGTGCGTGTCCAACCAGTCTTAAGACTGACGACTTTATGAGGATGATGATGTATACCAAATTGATTTGTATGGTCGTGAGAGGGCGCCGAAGTTACCAAAAGAAATTCGTACGATTTCAGGAAAGTTTGGCATGTAGCTGTACATATTAGAGTACTAATTTCTACGATCCTACATGGAAGTCAATAAGAAATAGGTGAGATAGATTAGTAAGACACCTCAGATATCAAGGGCTAGTTAAAGATATGTTAGAAACAGGAGCAGGAATACTGTTAACAAATACTTAGTTCCAGCTGTAGGTTGCTCAGTTTAGGGAAAATGTGAAAGTTGACTCAGGATAGGAAGAATTGGAGGATGATGATGAGGGTAGCGTCATCATACTATCAGATACAATTGCTCTAAACATATATGGATAATTGAATAGTTTATTTTTATTTCTTGGAAGCTTTTTCTGTAGGTTTAATAATGTTTCTTTTTTGCCTGTTATGGAAAAATCAAATTTGCGACAACAATTGTTAAAAATCACACCGTTTTGAAATGACTTGATAACGTTTCGTGCGATTTGAATAAAATTTGATACGTAGATAGATAGAGATTCCCATGGTGGCGTTAATGTTTGATATGCATTTATCAATTTAATCAACATATTACAAAAGCTCATCATTATGCAAATTCGATCGTAAATTATTTTTAGATTTGATTTATTCCTTCAATAAGTTTCTATCACAAGGTATTTTTCTTATTGTTAGTTACATTTTTTCTGAAAATTAATTTTTTGTATTTAATTGTGAAGTTCAAACATCAGCTATTTGGTAACCATAAAGTGTTTTTCAAAAATCCCAGGGAAAGATTGATAAGAGAGCGAAAGTCCATGAAAGAAGAAGTTTAGGTACGTGTCCAACCAATTTTCGGGCGGAAGTCCGTATGATGATAAAGTTCGTTTGTTCACCAAAGTCAAAAGTTGAGTTCTAGTATATACGCTAAAATGTTAGTAAAAATGCATAATTTTGAGTAATGACGTCCATGTTTTTAGACCTTCTTTATAGTCCTTCCTTTTTCAACGTACATATTTTAAATATAGAGGAAGTTTTCAATTTGATTATGTTTTTCTTGTGTGTACATTTTTTCTCCAATAGTGAACCTATGGAAATGAATGTTTTTTTATATCTCAATGGTGGCCCCATTTAAATTTGAAGAAAGTATTTCACCATCAAAGAGGAAAAAAAAAATCAAATGGAAAAGACAAAACGAAAGATGGATCTTAGTAATTCATTATTAAATTTGCTTTTACACAGAGTCATGTATTTTGCTTTGCTTTGTCACAATAGGTTGGTCTAAGTATCCACCCTGCCGTAGAAGAGGATGACAAAATTCTCTTAAAAATTAACCTCTTCAGCCTGGTTTGTGATAGGCCAATCGGTTAATACTTAGATTATCAGTTTGGGAAGGCAGTAACTTTATTTTCCAATAGTAAATATAAAACTCTGTCATTGCCATCATAATTCTTCCCTCATCCCTTCTAATTAGTCGTCATTTTGATGAAGGGATGAAATTAATTTTGTTAAAATTTGATTTGTTGAAATATCTCTCTCTGTATTGTTCTTTATAAAAAAGCCTTGGAGTATTTGGACCTCCAGCCCCCCCCCTCCCTGAAAAGGAAATGAGCTTGCGTATTCGAATGGTAACCTATATGGAAAACCCACTTGCACGAGAACTCTTCTGTACCACTTGCAAATTAATTGGTTTCTGTTTTTGTTAATGTCGCATTCAAAAAATACTGAAGTTCTTTGCATTTCTTTACAATTCTAACAAAAACTTATTATGAAATGTAGGACGTTTTGTTTTTATACGTTCGCTAAGGAATTGATTTTTCTTTCATTTGTACCATTTGCTTTTTTTTTTTTTTTAATTTGAATAGGAAATAAAAATGATATCAAAGTAAGCTGCGGTCTTCTCTAATGTAAGGTTTTTGTCTTTCGTATACGAATACGTACGTACGTACGTACGTATTAATGTATACGTGTAGGTTGTGTTTCTGCGTGCGTGTGATTTCTGCACAGTGCATACATATGTACTTAATACAACGTATGATTCCAGGTACTTGTGCTCGCAAGTGTGCCATTTAAAGCTATGGCTAATTAGCGGGGACAAAAATACATTCGAATTTTCGAATCGCATGTGCNACAAAAGCTCATCATTATGCAAATTCGATCGTAAATTATTTTTAGATTTGATTTATTCCTTCAATAAGTTTCTATCACAAGGTATTTTTCTTATTGTTAGTTACATTTTTTCTGAAAATTAATTTTTTGTATTTAATTGTGAAGTTCAAACATCAGCTATTTGGTAACCATAAAGTGTTTTTCAAAAATCCCAGGGAAAGATTGATAAGAGAGCGAAAGTCCATGAAAGAAGAAGTTTAGGTACGTGTCCAACCAATTTTCGGGCGGAAGTCCGTATGATGATAAAGTTCGTTTGTTCACCAAAGTCAAAAGTTGAGTTCTAGTATATACGCTAAAATGTTAGTAAAAATGCATAATTTTGAGTAATGACGTCCATGTTTTTAGACCTTCTTTATAGTCCTTCCTTTTTCAACGTACATATTTTAAATATAGAGGAAGTTTTCAATTTGATTATGTTTTTCTTGTGTGTACATTTTTTCTCCAATAGTGAACCTATGGAAATGAATGTTTTTTTATATCTCAATGGTGGCCCCATTTAAATTTGAAGAAAGTATTTCACCATCAAAGAGGAAAAAAAAAATCAAATGGAAAAGACAAAACGAAAGATGGATCTTAGTAATTCATTATTAAATTTGCTTTTACACAGAGTCATGTATTTTGCTTTGCTTTGTCACAATAGGTTGGTCTAAGTATCCACCCTGCCGTAGAAGAGGATGACAAAATTCTCTTAAAAATTAACCTCTTCAGCCTGGTTTGTGATAGGCCAATCGGTTAATACTTAGATTATCAGTTTGGGAAGGCAGTAACTTTATTTTCCAATAGTAAATATAAAACTCTGTCATTGCCATCATAATTCTTCCCTCATCCCTTCTAATTAGTCGTCATTTTGATGAAGGGATGAAATTAATTTTGTTAAAATTTGATTTGTTGAAATATCTCTCTCTGTATTGTTCTTTATAAAAAAGCCTTGGAGTATTTGGACCTCCAGCCCCCCCCCTCCCTGAAAAGGAAATGAGCTTGCGTATTCGAATGGTAACCTATATGGAAAACCCACTTGCACGAGAACTCTTCTGTACCACTTGCAAATTAATTGGTTTCTGTTTTTGTTAATGTCGCATTCAAAAAATACTGAAGTTCTTTGCATTTCTTTACAATTCTAACAAAAACTTATTATGAAATGTAGGACGTTTTGTTTTTATACGTTCGCTAAGGAATTGATTTTTCTTTCATTTGTACCATTTGCTTTTTTTTTTTTTTTAATTTGAATAGGAAATAAAAATGATATCAAAGTAAGCTGCGGTCTTCTCTAATGTAAGGTTTTTGTCTTTCGTATACGAATACGTACGTACGTACGTACGTATTAATGTATACGTGTAGGTTGTGTTTCTGCGTGCGTGTGATTTCTGCACAGTGCATACATATGTACTTAATACAACGTATGATTCCAGGTACTTGTGCTCGCAAGTGTGCCATTTAAAGCTATGGCTAATTAGCGGGGACAAAAATACATTCGAATTTTCGAATCGCATGTGCGCTAGAGATGTGTGTGTGTGTGTTTACGTCGTGTATACAGGGGTACTGTGTGTGTAGTGTAGTGTTAGTAGACACTAACAAACGCAAAACAACGGGGGCAATAGCAGAGAAGAGCAGGCGTAGCAGCGCGAGCAGCGGCGGCAGCAGTTCCCAATTCAAATGACAATGAAGTGCGTTTAATTACACTTATCAGTTTTGTTTTACATGATCTGGCATGAAATTAAAGCATCACGCGATTTCAACAATTTGAGCTTTGTTTGAAACTAATTACCATCATGAAATGTGTTCGAAATAAGTTTTATAATGTTGGCAAACGTGCACACACACACACACACCGGGGGGATGATAGAGAGAGAGAGAGAGAGAGAGAGAAAAAGGGAAAATATAGAAGGGGGTAATTTACATGGCGTGTTAGTGTACACACGTGCATATATACATATAGTATAAATATGTATATTATGCACGCCGCGTCGATCACACCTTACCACCAGCAATGAAATGAACAAGAGAGAAAGAGAGAGGAAAAGAGGACGACGGAATGAGAGAAACGTGTACCAATACGTTTGTTCGTGAAATTGTTAACTATCCTTTCAGTGTACGTGTGTGTTCCATTCAATCAAAATCTTTCACTTTCAACTGTATTAATTGGATTTCGCGGTGCAACGAATGAAAATATGTACGTACTAGTTGAGCCCGTCCAAATTTGGACGCATGTATACCGTTGCCGATGCTTCCGTATGTACGGAAGTTCCGCATATTTTTTCACATTCGCTTCTGCATCTGGTTCCGCATTTTTATAAAGCTAGCTTACCGGAACTTAACAAAACGTTATTTCTCATCTTTTTGAAAATCAATATATACAAGAGAACAAGTCGTGAAAGTTTATTACTTTTATCTCTTTACTGAACTTGACCGTTTTCAAAACACAATTTAAATGGATTGCTGGTTGGAATGTTGCGCAGCTAACTGGGCTATCGTTTTTATGGTCACCTAATTCCAGAATATCGTATTATCAGCTGTCTTAGTTTCAACAATTTCAGACAAAATCTTTAAAAGTTTGAACGCCTTTACGACATTTCACGCATCTTTTGTTGCTTTTCTGCAACCGAAAAGAGTAATTTTCCAACTTTTTTTTCACGTCTGAGAATATTTTTCATCAATATCTTCTTCATTAATTCAATAGACGAACTAAGGATGACGTATTACATGTGATGAACAGTTTATAAGAACGGCTAGCAATAACACTTACTTTTTCAGATAGTTTTAGACAAAAAGAGAATCAAAAAGATAGATTTTTATAAAATTTTGGTTGTTCAAAAGGGAGAGGTCGAAGGATAAAACTATGAGGAGTGACAGAACGTCAAAAAGGGGCTAAAATAGAATCATTTGGTTTATTGTTTTCAAGTTTTTTTAAGGTGGAAAGGGTATGGTTTCAAATCAATGTGGTTTTCCGGCGAGGGAGTTGATGCACTAAACTGCGTACAGCTAAACAATGTTTTTATAGGTTTCCTTATTAAATAAAAGCTTAAACGATTTCAATTGCCAGCGTTGTGAGATTAAGGTTGATAATTTTTTAAAAAAAAATCAAAATCGATAGTTAAAAAAAACGTTTTTTTATTTTATTTGCTGAATTCTATTTTTTACCGCGATTTTGCTCGCTTTGGGCTTTGTCCTAAAGGTACTTGTCAAAGATGATTAATGACCACAAAAACTAATTATTTTATCCCTCGGGAACAGCATTTTTTTCAGGATAAATAGTACCCTGTATCCTTTTCTGTACCCCTGACAATGTATGTACAAAACTAACTTTATTTTCTTAAATTAATCATGATTTTATTTTTAAAAAAATGAGATTGATTAAAATCAT
>NW_020439506.1:1146159-1158126 GCF_000699045.2 Agrilus planipennis | reverse complement strand
TCGGGTTAAAATATAAATATACATTTCTATCTTAGATACCACCCTGTACCTTTATAAAATTTCTTAATAATAGTAGATCGTTCTAGAATATTCTAGAATATTTGGACAAAATCTAGAAAATTCTAGAAATCTTTGATAATTAATTGCGGACATCTGGAACTTTCCAAATCATTCCGGGTATTTCTAAAACTTTTTGGAACATTGCATATCGATTTTAGCCGTTGCACACAATTTCTGAACTTTCTATATCATTTCAGAAATTTTGAGAACCTTCTAGAACATTCTAGATCTATTGTAACAGTTGCACACATTCTAGAGTGTTCTGGATCATTTCAGAAATTTTTAGAACTTTCCAAAAGGTCTCATATGTTAGAAAAGGACAGATATGTATTTTTTCACATTTTCGCCACCCACAACCACCCACCGTGCGATCATAAATTGAGATGTAAGCTATCCTATCTTTCAAGTTGTATCAAACTGCACACGGTGTACAAATTTGATTAAAATCCGTGAAGTAGTTTAGGAGTCCATCGCGGACAAACAACGTGACACGTAATTTATATATATTAAAATGTTGGGCGCGGAGATCATAGTGAAGCATACTTTTTGAAGACATTATTTCAACATATCAGCCTGCCTCCGGCGGACAGGAGCGTTAAAGTAACTCCAGTTTGTCATAAATGTACCTAATAACCTTACAATAACGTTACTAATGCATATAAATTTCCATACCTAACCTAACCAAACAATAACGTTAGCAATGCATATACATCAAGCAGTCGCACTAGAACCGCGTAAACGCAGATAACTCTGATTCTCAGTTTACTAAAGTGTTTTATTCATTTTTATTCACAGAAAGCATTAGTTTTATACATTTCCTAGTACGATATCGGAATTTCATACAATTCCTAAGAAATATATACATTTCCCAGGATATGTGTGTTTTAAAAAATCTTTGACACAATATTTCATAGATTTCCTAAATAACCTCGGAATTGTATACAATTTCTAGATTTCATACATTTTCGGTAGCATGTACAGTTATCGTATACCGAATGTGTACGTACTTTCGCGTTAATGCTGTTTTTTTGGTTTGTGCACCTCGATGGGTAGGTTATGGTTGGTACTTTCTTTAGAATCCGGCCGGGTACCGGATAATGACGCCTGGTATTGGTACTGGGAAGTGCCAGATAATTCTACTAGAGAAAAAAGAAAAAAATTAACACCAGCAGTAAACTATCTAATGAAAATTGGTATGTCCTAATTTATATTATTTATTGATTACTCTACTAAATTATTTGTTATTTTGATATATAGTTCTGGGGGTTCATTTTTTCTTTAGGATTATTATTCAATACTCAATCCTCTCGTTAAAAATTCGCCAATGAAGAATTAAAATTTCCTTGGACTTTTTGAACGGGCCTTGTTGTGGTTGGGACTTGGGGAGGGTGAGATTTAATGAAAATCTGATCAGAATCACTAACTGTAGTGGACACCCGGTTTTCCGGTATTCGGCAATCCGGTGCACCTCTAGCTCTAAATACACTTGACTTCCACGTGTTAAAAATCCTTTTTAAGTCGAATTGTCCCCTAATTTCCAATGGCAAAAATCTTATCCAGCAACTTTAAATTAAAATGACCCCCTATAAGCCGAAGTATTCCGTAACTGGAATGGAATTGTTGACTTCTAAAATCCTATTAAATACAATGATTTTAGTTCCTTTTTAAATATAAGTAATTCGGATAGTTAGATATATCAAATAAGATTTCAGAAAAGTATTTAAACAGTTTATGTATGCATATGTTCAAGAGTCATATTAACTAATCATTTTTTACACAACCCAACTAAAATTACGTAATACGTAATGATTGTCTTTTCAAACTTCCCTGAAATCGAACTAGTCAAGATGGCTTATGCCAGTTCAAATTAAACGGAGAGATTTGATTAAATTCAGATAAGAGATGGTTGCATTTTACTTACTTAATTTATAATAGCTATTAATTTTGATGCACAATGTCAGTTGTGGAAGAAATGGCTCCAGCGTTCAGTCTTAATACCGAAAGTCCGTTGGGGATCTAAATGGATGGGTATTCCTGTTTGCTCAGGATAATGAGCCCTAGGATTTAAATCCCAACCGTAATCTAACTTTCAAGAGGTGCACAAGTCCAAAACAATCGATAAGAAACTACAATAATTTTCAGTCTCTTCCTATTCGAGTTGCCAAGAATCCTTGCATTCTGTGTATTAATATTAAGTGAATACATACGTTTTCGTCATTGATATTTCATATCTGCAGCCTGTACGAACCAATTCCAAAAGATAATTGTAATACCATATTGAACTCACTTGTAATAGTACTGTAGGTACTTTGTTTTTGAGGAAAATTTCACTACAGTCGGATATTCCGGTTTTCAGAACTGCGTCAATTTGATTTTGAATCATTTACGTTAAAAATACGCCATTTTAGTAGTGCGACAGACCGATGATTGACAATGTCGATGTCGAAAATTTCATAATTTCAAAGACTGCATTTGGAATAGCTGCCGTGCAAACTGTATAAGGAAGTAAGAAATGAAGAGAAAAACTTTTCCCATTTCGACGTAAATCTTGGAAAGATCTATAGAAATCCTTTTATCAATCGATTGCTTCTGTAAGGATCGACCCAATGTTTCCGATTCTTTATATTCTTTTTTTTCTACAAAATGTAGCTGGTGTGAATAGGCTCTTAGTGTTTCTTAACATTATAGGCTTAATTCAACGATTTCAACTCAACCCACTTTTTAAAAATTCGTCAAGGATTAAAATTTTATTGTTTTCGTGTTTTTTAAACGGGACTTACAATTAATTTAGCTTGGGACGTTGATGAGGGTGTAGAGTCAACAAGAACGCAGAAATGGACCATAAATGGTACTTGGTTGTTCGGTACCCGGCAAAATTACTATCCGATCATGTCTAGTTTCAACCTTGTGGTAGGTACATACGTCTTAGTGGGTCGTCTTTAAAAAATGCCAATTGTCGTGCATGCTGCATATCTAATGTTTCGTTATCGCAGTTTTCTTTTACTTGTTAGATTTGTGGTTACTGAAGAGCTTTGTGTGGTTAAGTCTGGAACAGTTTTAATGATAATAAACCATTTGGTTTGATTTCTGCATCTCTGTGACGGAACAGCAATGTCCTTTTAACTAATTCCGGGCAAATTAGATTTATGAATAATTCGTTTACGATGTGTAGGCTGCTGCAGATGATACTGCATAGATATGCTATACTCACGCGCATAAACACACACATGTACAAACCCGTCTATACACACATATATATATATTGTGTATGTATGAGTATAAAGCTTGCTGTTTCGGACTTGTTGTTGTTACCTAAGGGTTAGAGGAACACACAGAGTGCACTAGTGTATGTATGCTGTACGTAGTCTCTATAATAGTACCGGAGTATAGAATATGCATCTAATATGTGTTGCTGCCGATATTACTGCTCTGTCTGCTGTTAATTCGTCCTCCGCGCGCGCGCGTGTGTGTGTGTGTTCCTACAGATACAATATATAGATATAGATATATATAACTAATGGGCCGTAGGAACCATGTATCTCCAAAGCCTTGTCACTGGAGTAATTGTAGTTATTGGCGGCAACTATGGCCATTTGCAATGATATATGCAGCTCGCGAGCTCTGGCCAGCTTGTCATAACAATAATTTAGCTAAATCAATTTCGGTTTTTCTGTTAAGTTTGCGCCATTAAATGTAACGATGCGAATTAAGGGAGAGACAGACGGACAGACAAACGGACGTACCGGGGGTCACTGTTGTTGTTGTTGTTGTTAGCTCTTGTGTCGTTATTCGAAACTAAATCAGTCGAGATTGTAATTGGAATTGTCGGAATAAATGTTATTCTCATCTCTCCTGCCTGCCTGCCTGGCTGCCTGCGTGCAAATACACACACCATTATAGATACTGTACAAAGTCAGACACAGCATTTGCATACGCATTATATATATTATTATATCTACATAAATTTAACTGCTTACTATCTCTCACGTCTATGTGTTTGTGTATCTTTACTGTGTGTGTGTGTGTTAATTCCCGTCGGGCACGCCCATATTTTTGCGGATTGCTCTTGGAGAATTTCTCTGTTATGAACAGAAATACCTATGTATTTATTCTATCCAGAACGGTTATAGGAACAATAAATCATCCCGGTCTCTTTATGAAATTCTAAAGCATACTTTCCTCTTTTTTTTTTCTTCGGTATATGGAATATGGTATACATTCTCTAATTTTCTGTAGAAACCAACTTCTTGGTAGGTGATATTGAAATGGAAGTCGAAGATTTTTGATTCGATAAAGTTTAGATTTTGAATATTATTATAAAACGTGTAAGAAGTAAGACTACCACGAGGAACTGAAACTGAGGACTCGGTCTAAAGATCTTGATCCAGCATTCGTCAGAAAATGAGAGGATCATAATTAGTTTGTTAATAGCTTTTCTATAAGGATATTTCGTCTATATTTTTGGTCACTCGCGACAGAGCTTTCGAAATGTTGGATTCTCCAGTTTCATGAAAATTTTTTAGTAGGCAAAATTCTTCAAATAATTTAACGTCGTCAATGATGTTTCCTGCATAGGTTGTATTTGATATGGGTAACAGTTCGTTCACACGCCCTACAGTCCAAAAAAGCAAAAAATTAAACACCACAAAAGCTTTTTAATTTTTTTGTAGAGGTTTATTTTAGGAAGTTTCTGAATTTGGACAAACTCCTTCAATCACTTTTTTCTATTAAATTATGTGGATATTTCTGGAATTCCTTTATACTTGGAAGTAACCAGATGGTAACGCCAACAGGATGCAGAATAGTGATTCATTAGCAAATCACTTTTTGTATAAAGTCCGCATTTTAACTGGAATTTAGTTGGAATTTCTTTAAAAAGTCATAATGGCGAATAAACGTCTTTTTTATGAATTTCTATTAATGAAACCAACGACGTAATAAAACCTAGAGCCCAGACCACAGCATTAGACCCCATGTAGGAAAGTATGAATGGGTTAGGTGTGACCTAAAGTTGGCTTGCCAGTCTGGAGCTCTGGGTCAAAGTTGAATTACAACTCTGGGCCCTGATATAGTTGAACTACCGAATGATAACATCGGGCCTGGCTTGGCATACATGCTTGGACCAACGATGAATCCCAAAGATAGAATATGCATCTAATATGTGTTGCTGCCGATATTACTGCTCTGTCTGCTGTTAATTCGTCCTCCGCGCGCGCGTGTGTGTGTGTGTTCCTACAGATACAATATATAGATATAGATATATATAACTAATGGGCCGTAGGAACCATGTATCTCCAAAGCCTTGTCACTGGAGTAATTGTAGTTATTGGCGGCAACTATGGCCATTTGCAATGATATATGCAGTTCGCGAGCTCTGGCCAGCTTGTCATAACAATAATTTAGCTAAATCAATTTCGGTTTTTCTGTTAAGTTTGCGCCATTAAATGTAACGATGCGAATTAAGGGAGAGACAGACGGACGTACCGGGGGTCACTGTTGTTGTTGTTGTTGTTAGCTCTTGTGTCGTTATTCGAAACTAAATCAGTCGAGATTGTAATTGGAATTGTCGGAATAAATGTTATTCTCATCTCTCCTGCCTGCCTGCCTGGCTGCCTGCGTGCAAATACACACACCATTATAGATACTATACAAAGTCAGACACAGCATTTGCATACGCATTATATATATTATTATATCTACATAAATTTAACTGCTTACTATCTCTCACGTCTATGTGTTTGTGTATCTTTACTGTGTGTGTGTGTGTTAATTCCCGTCGGGCACGCCCATATTTTTGCGGATTGCTCTTGGAGAATTTCTCTGTTATGAACAGAAATACCTATGTATTTATTCTATCCAGAACGGTTATAGGAACAATAAATCATCCCGGTCTCTTTATGAAATTCTAAAGCATACTTTCCTCTTTTTTTTTTCTTCGGTATATGGAATATGGTATACATTCTCTAATTTTCTGTAGAAACCAACTTCTTGGTAGGTGATATTGAAATGGAAGTCGAAGATTTTTGATTCGATAAAGTTTAGATTTTGAATATTATTATAAAACGTGTAAGAAGTAAGACCACGAGGAACTGAAACTGTATCCTTTTCTGTATCCCTGACAATGTGTGTACAAAACTAACTTTATTTTCTTAAATTAATCATGATTTTATTAAAAAAAAAATCAGATTGATTAAAATAATTTGAACTGATTTAAATCTTATTAACCCTGTATGAGATCTAAAGAAATTTCCCTAGACCTTGGGAATTAAGAGCCAGTCTAGGGAAAAAGGAATTTACATATTTTATAATACAATTTAACTTTTGTGTTAAATGAATTCTTGTTGTTTGAAGGTTAATTATCACTTGTAAATGAGTAGAGAAAAGCAAGTCTTCCTTTTTTACGCCAAAGGAATTTTTTCGTCACAAGAATCTGCTAGAAAATGTAAGGAAAAAAATTGGTAGTAAAAAGAAATTTATCTTGCAAGGCTGATTTCTGTTACTTATCTACTTGTCCTAAACTGAGTGTGATACGGAACAAAAGGAAGCACAAGGAGTCAGTTTCATCAAATTACATATTTTGTAAACTCGGCTGTTGTGGTCCACGAGATCGTTTTCGATTAAAAAGTTAATAACATTGTGCCATTTTGAATATTATTATAAAACGTGTAAGAAGTAAGACTACCACGAGGAACTGAAACTGAGGACTCGGTCTAAAGATCTTGATCCAGCATTCGTCAGAAAATGAGAGGATCATAATTAGTTTGTTAATAGCTTTTCTATAAGGATATTTCGTCTATATTTTTGGTCACTCGCGACAGAGCTTTCGAAATGTTGGATTCTCCAGTTTCATGAAAATTTTTTAGTAGGCAAAATTCTTCAAATAATTTAACGTCGTCAATGATGTTTCCTGCATAGGTTGTATTTGATATGGGTAACAGTTCGTTCACACGCCCTACAGTCCAAAAAAGCAAAAAATTAAACACCACGAAAGCTTTTTAATTTTTTTGTAGANTAAGTGTGTTTGTTGGCGGTGTAATGTTGTGTCTGTGTGTTGGGGAACACGCCCGCCTAGACTTATGATTAATACGCTCGATTCTAAAGCAGAATACATTGTTGTAATGTGATTAAGCTTAATAAATAATGCACAATTATTTCGACGCGTACAAATTGCAGCTTTGCTCGAGCTGGCAAGCGCCGTTTGTTCAAAATAAGGATAACTTATTATTCATTCGCCTCCTTTATTTCTTTTTGTTTGCTGTATTTCCGTAGCAGATAGATAGATAGAGGAAAGAAGAGCCAAGCAAGAAGCAGCAAAACGGGCACAACAATAACAATCGTAACGACGTCGAATTAAAACTTTTAACATCTGTCTAGTACCAGACTTGATTTTTCCACAATTCTTCAACTTCAAATACAAAATAACTCCGTGATGTAACGTAAAACGGGGTTGATGATTTCATTTAGTTTCAGTAGTTGGCGAATATATTTTTAGGACTAAGACGATAAATGTACAAAAATGGCTCCCAGAGGTAATAGTGTGTTTAAGGTCTTGTAAATTATTATTTTATTAATTTTTTTAATGTTCCTTACACGTATTGTGATAATTCATCATATTTAGGCCAATTTTAGAATATATGAGTAAGGATTTTATACGTATCCATAAAAAATGTTTATTACTTTTCCATGGTAAAATATATATTAGCATGTAGAAGTATAGTGGAAATGTAAGGTTGTTGTTTCAAAGATCTGATTTCTCTTATCGATTTATTCCAAATAAGGGTAGTAAAGGATTAGAGACAATAAATGTCTAAAACTGGTCCCTGTAGTGTAGGCAATAGCTTTATGAAAATATTATTTTGCCAATTTTTTTAATTTTTCTTACACTTATTGTGATAATTTGTGACGTTTAGTTTCTTTTTCGAAGACGAATGTGCATTATCCATAGAAATAATTTTTATTACGTTTTCTATGGTAATGAATATGTTAACGGAAATGTGTGTAATTCGTCATTGTACACAATTCCTAGGAAATGTATATGACATATTTTCTTTGAAATCTATACATTTCCTAAATAGCAATCGGAAATGTATTACATTCAAGGGGTAGGCGGGGTTAGCGGAGCGAGGGGAAGGTATTACATCATCCGATGTTTCGAACAAAATAATTCGAAGTGGTCTGCATTCTGTCGAAACTGCCAGACGCGGATCGCGATTTCGATCTTTTTGGATCTCATCAGCTCGTCGCAGGGAGCGCCGACAGAACACAGACCAACCTTTACCTGCTGTCTTAACAGCGCGGTTTAGAAAATACCACAAATAGCGTGGTAAGCGCCATCTGTAGTACGATGCCACATTTGAGGATTACATATGCTCCAACAAGGTCCATTTAAAAATATGGATAACTACTTGCTGAAACGAATTATTTTGTTCGATTATGGTAACGTTGAGGTGAGCTACGCCGGGATTCGTTTCAGCAAGTAGATATCCATATTTTTAAATGGACCTTGTTGGAGCATATGTAATCCTCAAATGTGGCATCGTACTACAGATGGCGCTTACCACGCCATTTGTGGTATTTTCTAATCCGATGTTTCATTTATTGTATTCACAGATAACTCTGATTTTTAGTTTACTAACGTGTTTTATTCATTTTATTCACATTAAGTATTCGTTTTATACGTTTCCTAGTATAGTATCGGAATTTCTTACAATTCCTAGGAATTGTATACATTTCCTAGGACGTGTGTATTAAAAAATCTTTGAAACAATATTTTACATCATACATTTCCTAAATAGCCTCGGAATTGTATACATTGCCAGTATATACATTAATATGTAAAGAATTTATAATTTTTTGGAAAGTGGCAGTTGACTATTGGTAAGGTAAGCTAAGGTACCCGAGATATAATAAAATTGGAAGATTGCTGTTGTAAAACTCTAGCTTATCTTATCGATTTAATCCAAATAAACACAATAGACGGCTAAGGACAATAAGTGTAAAAAAAAATGGTCCCCGTAGGTAATAGTGCGTTTAATAAGTTTTTGAAAATTTTTATTTTGCTAATTTATTCGGTAATTATACACTTTCACGGTCACCTACTTTTTTGACTATTACACATCAAAAAATTTACGGTTTTGGTCGCACAATGTTCCATTTTACGCCGGATTTGTGAAAAAAAATAGTAGAATAATTGGTTTAGTAACTCCGCATCTACGCACCATTATGCTCATTATTCTAACTTATCTGCTGTTGATTTTTTCGATTGTTTTTAAAAAACGTTTGTTTTTTTATGTAGTTTACGATAAAGAATGTAAGATCTCGATGTTGCGATTTTCAAAGCTATAAAACCAATTATTTCGACGCGTACAAATTGCAGCTTTGCTCGAGCTGGCAAGCGCCGTTTGTTCAAAATAACTGTCTGCTGTTAATTCGTCCTCCGCGCGCGCGCGTGTGTGTGTGTTCCTACAGATACAATATATAGATATAGATATATATAACTAATGGGCCGTAGGAACCATGTATCTCCAAAGCCTTGTCACTGGAGTAATTGTAGTTATTGGCGGCAACTATGGCCATTTGCAATGATATATGCAGCTCGCGAGCTCTGGCCAGCTTGTCATAACAATAATTTAGCTAAATCAATTTCGGTTTTTCTGTTAAGTTTGCGCCATTAAATGTAACGATGCGAATTAAGGGAGAGACAGACGGACAGACAAACGGACGTACCGGGGGTCACTGTTGTTGTTGTTGTTGTTAGCTCTTGTGTCGTTATTCGAAACTAAATCAGTCGAGATTGTAATTGGAATTGTCGGAATAAATGTTATTCTCATCTCTCCTGCCTGCCTGCCTGGCTGCCTGCGTGCAAATACACACACCATTATAGATACTGTACAAAGTCAGACACAGCATTTGCATACGCATTATATATATTATTATATCTACATAAATTTAACTGCTTACTATCTCTCACGTCTATGTGTTTGTGTATCTTTACTGTGTGTGTGTGTGTTAATTCCCGTCGGGCACGCCCATATTTTTGCGGATTGCTCTTGGAGAATTTCTCTGTTATGAACAGAAATACCTATGTATTTATTCTATCCAGAACGGTTATAGGAACAATAAATCATCCCGGTCTCTTTATGAAATTCTAAAGCATACTTTCCTCTTTTTTTTTTCTTCGGTATATGGAATATGGTATACATTCTCTAATTTTCTGTAGAAACCAACTTCTTGGTAGGTGATATTGAAATGGAAGTCGAAGATTTTTGATTCGATAAAGTTTAGATTTTGAATATTATTATAAAACGTGTAAGAAGTAAGACCACGAGGAACTGAAACTGTATCCTTTTCTGTATCCCTGACAATGTGTGTACAAAACTAACTTTATTTTCTTAAATTAATCATGATTTTATTAAAAAAAAAATCAGATTGATTAAAATAATTTGAACTGATTTAAATCTTATTAACCCTGTATGAGATCTAAAGAAATTTCCCTAGACCTTGGGAATTAAGAGCCAGTCTAGGGAAAAAGGAATTTACATATTTTATAATACAATTTAACTTTTGTGTTAAATGAATTCTTGTTGTTTGAAGGTTAATTATCACTTGTAAATGAGTAGAGAAAAGCAAGTCTTCCTTTTTTACGCCAAAGGAATTTTTTCGTCACAAGAATCTGCTAGAAAATGTAAGGAAAAAAATTGGTAGTAAAAAGAAATTTATCTTGCAAGGCTGATTTCTGTTACTTATCTACTTGTCCTAAACTGAGTGTGATACGGAACAAAAGGAAGCACAAGGAGTCAGTTTCATCAAATTACATATTTTGTAAACTCGGCTGTTGTGGTCCACGAGATCGTTTTCGATTAAAAAGTTAATAACATTGTGCCATTTTGAATATTATTATAAAACGTGTAAGAAGTAAGACTACCACGAGGAACTGAAACTGAGGACTCGGTCTAAAGATCTTGATCCAGCATTCGTCAGAAAATGAGAGGATCATAATTAGTTTGTTAATAGCTTTTCTATAAGGATATTTCGTCTATATTTTTGGTCACTCGCGACAGAGCTTTCGAAATGTTGGATTCTCCAGTTTCATGAAAATTTTTTAGTAGGCAAAATTCTTCAAATAATTTAACGTCGTCAATGATGTTTCCTGCATAGGTTGTATTTGATATGGGTAACAGTTCGTTCACACGCCCTACAGTCCAAAAAAGCAAAAAATTAAACACCACGAAAGCTTTTTAATTTTTTTGTAGAGGTTTATTTTAGGAAGTTTCTGAATTTGGACAAACTCCTTCAATCACTTTTTTCTATTAAATTATGTGGATATTTCTGGAATTCCTTTATACTTGGAAGTAACCAGATGGTAACGCCAACAGGATGCAGAATAGTGATTCATTAGCAAATCACTTTTTGTATAAAGTCCGCATTTTAACTGGAATTTAGTTGGAATTTCTTTAAAAAGTCATAATGGCGAATAAACGTCTTTTTTATGAATTTCTATTAATGAAACCAACGACGTAATAAAACCTAGAGCCCAGACCACAGCATTAGACCCCATGTAGGAAAGTATGAATGGGTTAGGTGTGACCTAAAGTTGGCTTGCCAGTCATGAGCTCTGGGTCAAAGTTGAATTACAACTCTGGGCCCTGATATAGTTGAACTACCGAATGATAACATCGGGCCTGGCTTGGCATACATGCTTGGACCAACGATGAATCCCAAAGATGTGCCAGAGTTGGCCTACTGATAACCAACCTTCTGTCAGAGTTAAAATCATTGGTGACCCAGAGAATAAAATTTGTAAAGAAAATATATGTAAACAATTATTTTAAATAACTATGACTTATTTAACGTTGAAATTAAGAGAATAATTCCATAAGTATTTATAATAATTCATCTTTATTTATT
>NW_020439506.1:1136225-1145894 GCF_000699045.2 Agrilus planipennis | reverse complement strand
ATTCCGTAAATATTTATAATAATTCATCTTTATTTCTTTACTGAGAGATTAACAAATAGATAATTATTAATTATTATCGATGATAATATTTATTAATCATTGTTCAATTCAGGTTCAATAATCGTTATTAATAAAAAATATTGATTATAATATTTATTTAATCATTCCAGATATCATTTTATTTGAATTTAAGTACATGTAGAAAATAAGTTTCCGGTCAATATAAGTTAACCCACGGCTGGCCCAAGATTAATCAGCCGAAGGTAAAATAGCCACCTTTGCTCCATGTGTGCGACAGAGAAAACTACCCGTTCTTGGTACATCAATTGTATGCCTAATTTGGTCTAACCTTTTTTCTTCGTTCACCCAATGTTGGGTCAAAGTTCACCCGATCGTCAACTCTGACAGTTCCTACATGGGACATAACGCATCGTTATTTATCAACCTTCGTATATTTATCCTTTATATGTTTATTGGCCTAATAAGAGGCTTAGAACATTCGACCATCGACCCCTATTGACCGTCAAATCTGTCGCCCGATGATTGTATATTTCATGATTTAAATCCCACAGGTACCCTCGACCCCAGTAGTATTTTTAATAGACAAATGACGACAAAGAAATGTGTAATTTGTATGTATGTTCCGTGTACATTTTGCCTTACCTGTATATCAATAGAAACATGATAGGTATGATATTTGTTATGCCATTATAGGAGGTTGTTGAATAACAGTTCGAACTGTTTTGTTATTGTACGTTTTGTGTCATTTTGTGTAGTCGTATGTATAAGTGTAAGTGTGTTTGTTGGCGGTGTAATGTTGTGTCTGTGTGTTGGGGAACACGCCCGCCTAGACTTATGATTAATACGCTCGATTCTAAAGCAGAATACATTGTTGTAATGTGATTAAGCTTAATAAATAATGCACAATTATTTCGACGCGTACAAATTGCAGCTTTGCTCGAGCTGGCAAGCGCCGTTTGTTCAAAATAAGGATAACTTATTATTCATTCGCCTCCTTTATTTCTTTTTGTTTGCTGTATTTCCGTAGCAGATAGATAGATAGAGGAAAGAAGAGCCAAGCAAGAAGCAGCAAAACGGGCACAACAATAACAATCGTAACGACGTCGAATTAAAACTTTTAACATCTGTCTAGTACCAGACTTGATTTTTCCACAATTCTTCAACTTCAAATACAAAATAACTCCGTGATGTAACGTAAAACGGGGTTGATGATTTCATTTAGTTTCAGTAGTTGGCGAATATATTTTTAGGACTAAGACGATAAATGTACAAAAATGGCTCCCAGAGGTAATAGTGTGTTTAAGGTCTTGTAAATTATTATTTTATTANTCAGAAATCCGAAATAAAAGCAAACAATCTGAAAAAAAAATGAGAAAAGACTGATTTTTCTATTCTAGGTGGTCGTGAAATTATATAATTACCATTTATTAGTCGTTCCTTACATTTAAATTCTGATAACACAGCCGCTCAGAAAAAAAGAAATTTTCGGTCTTGGGGCCTGAGTATGTACACCGTGGGTTATTGGGGTCGTTGAATCCAAATCTGTGGTCAATTTAACCCTAGCACGTCAGATGTTGGAAATAACCTCAAAAAACATTCCCCAATCCACTTAAACCTGAATATTCACAAACGATTCTAAACGTAAAACCCTTAACCAATCATCTCTTCCACTAAATGTAAACTTCATAATTATTTAAACTCCTACCCATAAAACCCTATAACCTCATAACCCTACATNTTGATTTTTTGTCATTAAAAACCAGGTGGTCGTGAAATTATATAATTACCATTTATTAATTGTTCCTTACATTTAAATTCTGATAACACAGCCGCTCAGAAAAAAAGAAAGAATATCCGTGGTCAATTTAACCCCAGCACGTCAGATGTTGGAAATAACCTCAAAAAACATTCCAAAATCCACTTAAACTTTAATCAGAATATTCACAAACGATTCTAAACGTAAAACCTTTAACCAATCAACTCTTCCACTAAATGTAAACTTCATAATTATTTAAACTCCTACCCATAAAACCCTATAACCTCATAACCCTGCATGCCTGCAATTTTACAAAATTAATGTAAGGCGAGAAAGTATAATTAATTTTGTGAAATCTAGGCACAAATAGTTTCACAGTGAGAGATTAAGCATTTTGATTATAGGGATAGAGGGTTATACGGTTATAAGGTTTTACGGTTAGGAGTTTAAATAATTATGAAGTTATTGAATTTAGTGGAAGACTTGTTTGGTTTTAGATTTGATCAAAAATCATTTGGATTACCTTGATTAACGGTTTTAGTGGATTTTGGAGTGTTTTTTGAGGTTATGTCTAACTAAAGTTAAATTGACCGCGTATGTGTATCATAATTTGGTGAATTATCATATATCTATGTAATCATAATATTCATAAGGTCGTCAGTCCTAAGACTGGTTGGACACGTATCTCCACTCTTTCGTATCCTGAGCTAAACTTCGCATTTCCCTAAAACTAGAACAACCCACATCCTTAACTATGCGAAGAGTAATCTAACCTAGGTCTACCTCAACTCCTCCTAACTTCTGTTTCTGCCTCTAATATGTCTCTGACTAGATAGACCTTCATGCCTGAGAAGGTGTCCTACCAACCTATCTCGCCTATTTTTTATTGACTTCCATAGAGTCCTCTGCTCTCATATTTCCTCTAATATCTCTTCATTTCTAACCTTATTTACCCACGTTATCCTCATCATTCTCATGTCACACCACATTTCGAACGCTTCTGACCTTTTATTTTCCGCCGCGCCCACTGTCCATGGTTCGCACCCGTTCAACGCCGCGCTCCAAAAATACACCTTTAACAATTCTTTTTCGAATATGTGTTCATTATTATAGATGCCACCATTTAATAATTGTAAACATCGTTAGTTTATAATCATTTTCGTCATAAATTGACAAAATTGTGAACTACAACCAACAATTTACAATATTCCATAGTTTATACTCTATTAATATCAAATCAGGATCTATCAACTTACGTGGCCTCCTTGAGGTATTACTGCCTGAATTCTAATTGTAAAAAGGTTCACTATGTCTGGTTTAGTTCGGGGTTTGCGATTTTATGAGCAAAAGAAAAGATAAAATAAAAGGGCAACTTGTCTGTCTGTCCCTGCCGTAAAGTTGAATTTATTTTGAAACGAAAGTTTTTGCCTTATGCGAAGTAGCTCTCTTCTGCGATACTTAGTTGAAAACAACATATTTTAATAAGAGGGTCTGGAGGAATACATTGGAATATTTCTCAGTTGAAAAACAAAAACGTAAAATGTTTCAATAGCAGATGCAGGCTCCTGCTTGGCTAGACTCTTCTCCGGGAGAACAATTGAAAACTTTCATAAATATACAACCGAATGCAAACTTATAAGGCACACACATATTTACTTATGTACATGTACATATTGTACATGAATAATTTTATTGCTAAAATCAGTTTACTTCCTTTATGCTTGTTGCCTGTCACAGTAATGGGTACGTACCTGCTTGAAATATGGCCATTTTTATTGATTTTATTAATACACGCAAGGGTAAATCTTAATATAATGTCCAATTCGTATTGTGAAATTTGTACCTTTTAATTTTTTTTTCTTACCTTAAGTGAAATTAATGTCAAACCATAAATAAAAAACCGTTCGATTACCAAAGTGCTTATTATAATTTTATTTCTTTAATCATTAACTAGGAAATAAGCGTGTTTGTTTATTTCTTTGAAAAACAAACGAAATTACATGTAATTATTTAATTAATTGCCAATTATTCATTTGAAAAATGTTTGCATTTCTAAGAATTGCTGCCTACGTGTTTTGTTTTTTTAAGTTTTCGTACCTCGGAAATTTAATAAATTAATTACTTGTTAAATTACTTTTGTTAATTAATAAAAGTTTTATAGTTTTAATATCGTGTTTTCCAAATTGCTTTCCTTTCATCTAATTTTTAATTACGCAAAAATTAGATTGGTACGTAGTTCGTGACTTGTCTTTAGATCAGGCGGCATAGACTGGGGGTGTATTGAAGAAATTGCACGAGGGTTGAGTCAACTGATGCGTGCCTGTGTACGAAATGCATATTGCACTAATTATCGAATGATAATATACATACATACATACATTTCTACAGCAGGTTAATTAGTTATTTGCATTATACCTTCAATGTATTTTATAATTTATAGACAAGCAGAACAAAAAGAGGTTGCATCAAATTTAGGAGTTAGTTTAGTACCTTGTAGTATGATAGGGGCTGAGGGAAGGAAGGGAGGGAGGTATAGAAAAATGTCCCCCAACCTAATCTCAGAATGTGCGAAATCTTCAAAAAGAATATAAATTTTGAGGTTATTTTATGAGATTTTACCTTTTCAATAATAGGCATATTATTTCTGTAACATATATAATCGAAATCGATGCTTTATTTGTTTTTTCTGAAATGGACTATCATTTGTCGCTAAAATTGTTATTGGCTAATTTGTTAGCTGTGACTTCTGTTGTTGCAGATTAGATGACAAATAACGTATGTTAGGGTTGTGAGATGTTATTTTTAACAGAATGCCTGCTGAACTGGAGTCATCTAATCGAGATTTTAATGTTATTCATCTGTGAAATTAATGACTTCCAGGCCTTAGTTGAGGAAAACATTGTTAAAATAGCATAAGCCAGCTTCTTCAAACAATTAAATGTTTTTGGTAACGTATTCCAAGTGTCCAAATTTTGTTATTTGCATTTTCACTTGTATTACCTCATCACTCGTCATATAATAGATACCTATTTCACACTTTTTTTCGTGGTGCATAATGAACTTTGTGATTGATATTTGTGACGTGCCCAAAATATTGTGTTGGGTGCCATTGATTCGCCATCCCTTTTATAGACTATGTGCTAACGTGATGTCAGGCTGGTAGTACATCTGTAAAGCGCATATCTCAAAATAGAAATTGTGTAGAAGAATATGAGTGTTATAATTTGTTATACGTTTACAGCCTGTTCCGTTTACGTCATTTAAAAAGATGTGGTCGCGTAGAAAACGTTATAAAATCGGTTCTAATAAATATTTTTAAAAATCAAAAAAAGCTTCTTAAACTTTGGTGAAATTTGTTATTTTTCTAGCCCAACCCTGTCAAGATCGGACAATAAACAACGAAGCGGCGCCTTTATTAATTAAAGCTTGCAAAAAAGTTCGATCGTTAATAACTCGAAAAATTAATAAGCGATCGTCACAAAAAAGTAAGTTTATTTATTTCACTGAGGTAAGCTTCTCCTAGAATTTTCAACCCTCAAAGCCTTTTATTTTTCAAAAAAAATATCGGAAAAAACGGCGTTTTTAAAATTCACGGGCTGATTTTGTAGCGATTCGTTTTTCCACTTGTCCGTTGCCATTTGTTTTTCCATTTTCGTTTTCACAGATTTACTGCAAATTATGATTTGGTTTTTACACAGACCGCAAATAGAGGCAATGATGCCCAGCCACGTGGAGAACAGAGGTAAAAAAACAACAGCTGAGCACAGCACACGCCGCCTGGACTCTAGCGGTTGCGCATCCATCTATACAGCCCTCTCTCCGCCGCCGCCAGCTTTTCAATTCCTCTGCCGTTGTCGCTTCTCATCAGGCGATATACCCTCTACCCTCTCCACGCGGTCAAAACGCTTTTTCGTGACAGAAAAAATCGTAATACCCTGTCGTCTGTGTAGAAGGTTCACTTCAAAAAAGAAAGGTTACATAATAGTGGGGCTATTTGGATTATCTGTTACGATTAGTTGGAGATATTTAAAAATATGCATTGATGCATGTGACTTGAATATTTTCCTGACTTTTTCACTGTTGGATGCTAATGGTTCTCTAATATTCGATGTTGCTTTTTTAATTTTAATAGGGTCGTGTACATAACACAGTGCACGCGTATATTTTGAGTTAATGATTTTCGATATAGACACGTTTTACTGTTGTGCATGCTGTAAAAGTGTAAAAAGGGCTTAAGCATTCCAAACAAATTAACGCCCGATTCGACCCAGAAAATGATCCAGAAGCCTCGTGGTAGTATATGTGGGGCCTGTTTTTGCACGCTTCTCGTTTTCCATTATTTTTTACATGTTTCTGTGGATATATGAAAATGTGCACGTGTTCTTCGTTTTCCATATTCCATGGACTGTACTGTAATTGTATCTACTGTTTATTACGGGCAGATTATCATTTGCGATTTTCATTGTCCGGATAAAAAACAAATAATAAAGAAAGCGGTAATTTTTCTCCATTATTTATTAATCGTAAGAATGAGAGGAGTGACATCGTCTATATTATAAATTTATTAGTGTTTGAAATTATCAAGATAATTGTTTGATAAATAATTATTATTCGTAACATTGACAAATCATCATAGGTCATCAATAATATGCAACAGTGAATCCTAATTTGGAGTCAAAATTGCCTGAGAACCACATGATTCTGAGATATCCTAACCTCAAAATTCAAAAATGCAATTTGTGACTTTTTTGAGAGTACTACTACATGAAGTAAAAGGAGTCGTTTCTATAATAAGCTTTGTAACTGAATTGGAATTTGGTCTCGGAATTGCCCCAACACAACTCAATTTTAAATGTCGTAACCTCAAAATTCAAATGATGCTGGTTTGGTGAACATGTTTGATTTTAAGGTTTGGAATTTCTTGAAGTTTCAATACACGAAGATAATTTTTGAAAAATACATTAAAAATGATAACCCTCGCATGTTTTTTCATTCTACCTTGCTCTTGTAGCGGTTGATGTATGTATTTTTTGACGGCATATTCTAATTTTAACCTCCATTTGCTTTAGCATGTTGAAATTTCGGGACATTTTAATCTTAATACTAAGCAAGCCAAATCAGTATTGTTCGAAATTTTCAAAACCTTAATGTGTTGAGGCAATCCTTCAGCCTAATTAAGCGAAAAAGAAATAACTGCTTTCCTGGTTATTTTTTGTTTAATTTGACTGTAATTGTAAAAGTCACAAAACGGTCAAAAGTTGAGGTTTCGAAAATTTGAGGTTAAGATATCTCGAAATCCTTACGTGCGGTCTGAGGTGACAATTATCAGGTCAGAATCGGATACGAAATACCATCTGAGATGTTAGTTAACTGGTCCATGTCAATAAGTATGAAGGTTATAATGTTTATATTTCCAAATTTTTGGATAGTCATTTTGAATTTGCTAGTTTTATTTATATTTTTAACAATTTGGATGTATTATGGAACCTTAGGTATTATCCACTGTCTAGAAGGAATGTCAATATATACCAAAAAAGTTGCACCCTTATCGTGGCTGGAACATCCTTTAAAATGCTACAAACTACCCCAAAAATGAATTTAACAGTGTTCTTCATTTATCTCGTAATAAAAAATATAAAAAGTCGAAATATTCGTCATCGCCGCCCTTGCTCACAAAGTTGTCTCAATTTGCGCTGGGCCTAAGAGATACCTTAAGGTTCATAATTTATCATAAATACTATTGATAACAGGAACAAGATATCAATATGATTAGGGTAGACTTTTTTAAAAAATCAGTTGCTATTCAATTCAACAAATCATTAATTTTGAAAAAATATAATTGTTGCAACCGAATCGTACTTGAAAGAATAAAAACTTTTGATATTTGTTAATTTGAAGTTGACGGTAAACTATTTATGAGTCACGCAATGACAAAAAATGGGGCATATTGAAAAATTGCGTCACGCTGTTGATTTTAATTATTTTAATTCTAATGACAAGGAATTATTATTTTAAAAGCGGACGTTGTTGTCGCTGTCGTCGTGACAGTCTTCTGTCTTCTTTCTTCATTTGTTCGAATGAGTCATGGGCTATTATTACTACATTCGTATAATATTTCTAATTTTCACGGTTATAACAACACTTAAATAATATTAAGTGTGTTGTCTTCTCTATCCCAAAAAAAAAAAATTGAAAGAACGGGTAATTTGTCAGTGTTTTATCTAATTTATATTCGTCACGACCACTCGTCGAAATTATTACTTAACAAACATTAATCACATTAATTAATTCTAATGGGAAGTTTCGTGGGAAGATAACGAATACGTAGTGAGAAGTAAGCCTTGCATAATGGCGTTACGCTCTATTCTTAAAATTTAAAAATGTCTGAACTTATAAACAACTACGAGCATCATAGTCTTCTTTATTCTGTAATAAAAAATGGGATACCAGACAAACATACAACTGTAAATGTTTTTTTACACAGCTATTTTTTCCCTTTTTTATTCTAGTAGAGGTGGTGGTATCTCTTTAGATTGGACTCCAGGAAAAAAGCAAGCTTTGTGGTGTGTTAGAACATCCAGTAGGAACGTAATTTCTTACGTTATTTGACCAATATTAATTATAAATTTTGGTCAAGGTATTTGGTAAAAGAAAACCGACAAATGTCTAACATATTCCATATGCATTCCGTAAGCGCTAATCTGCTCACAATATTTCGAAATGGCAATTGTCGGTTGCTACTAACAGGTTAGCATCCAAAGTTTTTTAAAATTACTCCTGTTGGGTATTCACCAGAATTTTGGTAAAAAAATAGCGAATAAAAAGAAATTAATCTGGTAATGCTGATTTTTATGGTTACCTCATCCTTGCCGCCGTGACATGCGATAAGAAGGAACTTCGTTAAATAAATGTTTCACTCTCACCAGTTAGTAATCCTGGTGGGCGGACAGTTCCTTCAAACTACACCGGCAGATAGAGCGGAAGACCCTTTTCAACCTCTTTTTTTTGGAAGTTTGGGACCAAGATGGGTAGTGGTTTGGGTAAAAAATATGAGAGAATGAAATAAAGACAGAATAGAAGTGAAATACTCATCTTCATAAGGTCTTAAAGTCCAAACCGTCTCCATTTCTTTCTATTCTTTCAACCAAATTTGGACAATTTGCACAGTAATCTGGTCCAATTTTGCCATTTCGGCAACGCTTATCGTTCACGTTTCACACCCATAGAGAGTCGTGTTTCAAACTTGTACCTTTAATATTTTTTAAAAGTGAACGATTAGCCGTGGATTATTATTACTGCCCCAATATTTACCTAAGTGACGTAAGGAAACCACAGAAAAACTTCTGTCAGGTCAGACACCTCTCGGCCATCCCGTTCTGTACTTTCGTAGTAATCTTTCCAACTATGTACATATACGATTTTTAGTTTGACTTGGTTTTGGTAGAATCATTTAATGTGGTTTTTACTTTAGCAACATTTTACATGAACAGTTCAAACATTATGATTTATTTAAGTATATGTGAATAGGTCTCAGTCGATTTGAAAAAAATTGACATTTTCTAATATAGCAAAATGGTGGTCTCTACCGCGCGGTTTTACAACGTGATTTCTGTATACTCATGCGGACTACAGTCAAACCTCGCGTCGAAGGAACTGCGAAGCGGGCAGCTCCAAATAAAGATTTTTTTATATCTTTTTCACAAAGTGTAAGATGACTACTAACATAAGGCTGAAGGATTATACAGAATTGTATAAAAAAAAATTAAAGGTGTTGCAGTGAATAGTGAAAAAAAATGGAATAATAGTAATGTATTAATAACGCAGCGCAACAATATTAAAGATGCAGACATCACATCACGTCATGTTAAGAGATTTATATATTATTATTTATT